>NW_028116023.1:0-47000 GCF_964273445.1 Streptopelia decaocto
GGACATTCTCGCAAAGGGTTCCCAATCCCCGACAAGATTGGTACCCTTTCACGTCCAAATCTCTCAAAGTCCGGGAGAGATTCTCAAAACCAAGGTTGACATGTTTCGAGTTCCTTTCAACATTTTGGAAATCCCGCTGAAACTTTGGACATTCTGGCGAAGGGTTCCCAATCCCCGACAAGATTGGCACCCTTTCACGTCCAAATCTCTCAAACTCCGGGAGAGATTCTCAAAACCAAGGTTGACATGGTTCGAGTTCCTTTCAACATTTTTAAAATCCCGCTGAAACTTTTGGCATTCTCGCGAGGCGTTCCCAATCCCCGACAAGATTGGTACCCTTTCACGTCCAAATCTCTCAAACTCCGGGAGAGATTCTCAAAACCAAGGTTGACATGTTTCGAGTTCCTTTCAACATTTTGGAAATCCCGCTGAAACTTTGGACATTCTCGCGAAGGGTTCCCAATCCCCGACAAGATTGGTACCCTTTCACGTCCAAATCTCTCAAACTCCGGGAGAGATTCTCAAAACCAAGGTTGACATGGTTCGAGTTCCTTTCAACATTTTGGAAATCCCGCTGAAACTTTGGACATTCTGGCGAAGGGTTCCCAATCCCCGACAAGATTGGTACCCTTTCACGTCCAAATCTCTCAAACTCCGGGAGAGATTCTCAAAAGCAAGGTTGACATGGTTCGAGTTCCTTTCAACATTTTGGAAATCCCGCTGAAACTTTGTACATTCTGTCGAAGGGTTCCCAATCCCCGACAAGATTGGTACCCTTTCACGTCCAAATCTCTCAAATTCCGGGAGAGATTCTCAAAACCAAGGTTGACATGTTTCGAGTTCCTTTCAACATTTTGGAAATCCCGCTGAAACTTTGGACATTCTCGCGAAGGGTTCCCAATCCCCGACAAGACTGGTACCCTTTCACGTCCAAATCTCTCAAACTCCGGGAGAGATTCTCAAAACCAAGGTTGACATGTTTCGAGTTCCTTTCAACATTTTGGAAATCCCGCTGAAACTTTGGACTTTCTCGCGAAGGGTTCCCAATCCCCGACAAGATTGGTACCCTTTCACGTCCAAATCTCTCAAACTCCGGGAGAGATTCTCAAAACCAAGGTTGACATGTTTCGAGTTCCTTTCAACATTTTGGAAATCCCGCTGAAACTTTGGACATTCTCGCGAAGGGTTCCCAATCCCCGACAAGATTGGTACCCTTTCACGTCCAAATCTCTCAAACTCCGGGAGAGATTCTCAAAACCAAGGTTGACATGTTTCGAGTTCCTTTCAACATTTTGGAAATCCCGCTGAAACTTTGGACATTCTGGCGAAGGGTTCCCAATCCCCGACAAGATTGGTACCCTTTCACGTCCAAATCTCTCAAACTCCGGGAGAGATTCTCAAAACCAAGGTTGACATGGTTCGAGTTCCTTTCAACATTTTGGAAATCCCGCTGAAACTTTGGACATTCTGGCGAAGGGTTCCCAATCCCCGACAAGATTGGTACCCTTTCACGTCCAAATCTCTCAAACTCCGGGAGAGATTCTCAAAACCAAGGTTGACATGGTTCGAGTTCCTTTCAACATTTTGGAAATCCCGCTGAAACTTTGTACATTCTGTCGAAGGGTTCCCAATCCCCGACAAGATTGGTACCCTTTCACGTCCAAATCTCTCAAACTCCGGGAGAGATTCTCAAAACCAAGGTTGACATGTTTCGAGTTCCTTTCAACATTTTGGAAATCCCGCTGAAACTTTGGACATTCTCGCGAAGGGTTCCCAATCCCCGACAAGATTGGTACCCTTTCACGTCCAAATCTCTCAAACTCCGGGAGAGATTCTCAAAACCAAGGTTGACATGTTTCGAGTTCCTTTCAACATTTTGGAAATCCCGCTGAAACTTTGGACATTCTCGCGAAGGGTTCCCAATCTTCGACAAGATTGGTACCCTTTCACGTAGAAATCTCTCAAACTCCGGGAGAGATTCTCAAAACCAAGGTTGACATGGTTCGAGTTCCTTTCAACATTTTGGAAATCCCGCTGAAACTTTGGACATTCTCGCGAAGGGTTCCCAATCCCCGACAATATTGGTACTCTTTCACGTCCAAATCTCTCAAACTCCGGGAGAGATTCTCAAAACCAAGGTTGACATGTTTCGAGTTCCTTTCAACATTTTGGAAATCCCGCTGAAACTTTGGACTTTCTCGCGAAGGGTTCCCAATCCCCGACAAGATTGGTACCCTTTCACGTCCAAATCTCTCAAACTCCGGGAGAGATTCTCAAAACCAAGGTTGACATGGTTCGAGTTCCTTTCAACATTTTGGAAATCACGCTGAAACTTTGGACATTCTGGCGAAGGGTTCCCAATCCCCGACAAGACTGGTACCCTTTCACGTCCAAATCTCTCAGACTCTGGGAGAGATTCTCAAAACCAAGGTTGACATGGTTCGAGTTCCTTTCAACATTTTGGAAATCCCGCTGAAACTTTGGACATTCTCGTGAAGGGTTCCCAATCCCCGACAAGATTGGTACCCTTTCACGTCCAAATCTCTCAAACTCCGGGAGAGATTCTCAAAACCAAGGTTGACATGTTTCGAGTTTCTTTCAACATTTTGGAAATCCCGCTGAAACTTTGGACATTCTCGCGAAGGGTTCCCAATCCCCGACAAGATTGGTACCCTTTCACGTCCAAATCTCTCAAACTCCGGGAGAGATTCTCAAAACCAAGGTTGACATGTTTCGAGTTCCTTTCAACATTTTGGAAATCCCGCTGAAACTTTGGACATTCTCGCAAAGGGTTCCCAATCCCCGACAAGATTGGTACCCTTTCACGTCCAAATCTCTCAAACTCCGGGAGAGATTCTCAAAACCAAGGTTGACATGTTTCGAGTTCCTTTCAACATTTTGGAAATCCCGCTGAAACTTTGGACATTCTGGCGAAGGGTTCCCAATCCCCGACAAGATTGGCACCCTTTCACGTCCAAATCTCTCAAACTCCGGGAGAGATTCTCAAAACCAAGGTTGACATGTTTCGAGTTCCTTTCAACATTTTTAAAATCCCGCTGAAACTTTTGGCATTCTCGCGAGGCGTTCCCAATCCCCGACAAGATTGGTACCCTTTCACGTCCAAATCTCTCAAACTCCGGGAGAGATTCTCAAAACCAAGGTTGACATGTTTCGAGTTCCTTTCAACATTTTGGAAATCCCGCTGAAACTTTGGACATTCTCGCGAAGGGTTCCCAATCCCCGACAAGATTGGTACCCTTTCACGTCCAAATCTCTCAAACTCCGGGAGAGATTCTCAAAACCAAGGTTGACATGGTTCGAGTTCCTTTCAACATTTTGGAAATCCCGCTGAAACTTTGGACATTCTGGCGAAGGGTTCCCAATCCCCGACAAGATTGGTACCCTTTCACGTCCAAATCTCTCAAACTCCGGGAGAGATTCTCAAAACCAAGGTTGACATGGTTCGAGTTCCTTTCAACATTTTGGAAATCCCGCTGAAACTTTGTACATTCTGTCGAAGGGTTCCCAATCCCCGACAAGATTGGTACCCTTTCACGTCCAAATCTCTCAAATTCCGGGAGAGATTCTCAAAACCAAGGTTGACATGTTTCGAGTTCCTTTCAACATTTTGGAAATCCCGCTGAAACTTTGGACATTCTCGCGAAGGGTTCCCAATCCCCGACAAGACTGGTACCCTTTCACGTCCAAATCTCTCAAACTCCGGGAGAGATTCTCAAAACCAAGGTTGACATGTTTCGAGTTCCTTTCAACATTTTGGAAATCCCGCTGAAACTTTGGACTTTCTCGCGAAGGGTTCCCAATCCCCGACAAGATTGGTACCCTTTCACGTCCAAATCTCTCAAACTCCGGGAGAGATTCTCAAAACCAAGGTTGACATGTTTCGAGTTCCTTTCAACATTTTGGAAATCCCGCTGAAACTTTGGACATTCTCGCGAAGGGTTCCCAATCCCCGACAAGATTGGTACCCTTTCACGTCCAAATCTCTCAAACTCCGGGAGAGATTCTCAAAACCAAGGTTGACATGGTTCGAGTTCCTTTCAACATTTTGGAAATCCCGCTGAAACTTTGGACATTCTGGCGAAGGGTTCCCAATCCCCGACAAGATTGGTACCCTTTCACGTCCAAATCTCTCAAACTCCGGGAGAGATTCTCAAAACCAAGGTTGACATGGTTCGAGTTCCTTTCAACATTTTGGAAATCCCGCTGAAACTTTGGACATTCTGGCGAAGGGTTCCCAATCCCCGACAAGATTGGTACCCTTTCACGTCCAAATCTCTCAAACTCCGGGAGAGATTCTCAAAACCAAGGTTGACATGGTTCGAGTTCCTTTCAACATTTTGGAAATCCCGCTGAAACTTTGGACATTCTCGCGAAGGGTTCCCAATCCCCGACAAGATTGGTACCCTTTCACGTCCAAATCTCTCAAACTCCGGGAGAGATTCTCAAAACCAAGGTTGACATGTTTCGAGTTCCTTTCAACATTTTGGAAATCCCGCTGAAACTTTGGACATTCTCGCGAAGGGTTCCCAATCCCCGACAAGATTGGTACCCTTTCACGTCCAAATCTCTCAAACTCCGGGAGAGATTCTCAAAACCAAGGTTGACATGTTTCGAGTTCCTTTCAACATTTTGGAAATCCCGCTGAAACTTTGGACATTCTCGCGAAGGGTTCCCAATCTTCGACAAGATTGGTACCCTTTCACGTAGAAATCTCTCAAACTCCGGGAGAGATTCTCAAAACCAAGGTTGACATGGTTCGAGTTCCTTTCAACATTTTGGAAATCCCGCTGAAACTTTGGACATTCTCGCGAAGGGTTCCCAATCCCCGACAATATTGGTACTCTTTCACGTCCAAATCTCTCAAACTCCGGGAGAGATTCTCAAAACCAAGGTTGACATGTTTCGAGTTCCTTTCAACATTTTGGAAATCCCGCTGAAACTTTGGACTTTCTCGCGAAGGGTTCCCAATCCCCGACAAGATTGGTACCCTTTCACGTCCAAATCTCTCAAACTCCGGGAGAGATTCTCAAAACCAAGGTTGACATGGTTCGAGTTCCTTTCAACATTTTGGAAATCACGCTGAAACTTTGGACATTCTGGCGAAGGGTTCCCAATCCCCGACAAGACTGGTACCCTTTCACGTCCAAATCTCTCAGACTCTGGGAGAGATTCTCAAAACCAAGGTTGACATGGTTCGAGTTCCTTTCAACATTTTGGAAATCCCGCTGAAACTTTGGACATTCTCGTGAAGGGTTCCCAATCCCCGACAAGATTGGTACCCTTTCACGTCCAAATCTCTCAAACTCCGGGAGAGATTCTCAAAACCAAGGTTGACATGTTTCGAGTTTCTTTCAACATTTTGGAAATCCCGCTGAAACTTTGGACATTCTCGCGAAGGGTTCCAAATCCCCGACAAGATTGGTACCCTTTCACGTCCAAATCTCTCAAACTCCGGGAGAGATTCTCAAAACCAAGGTTGACATGTTTCGAGTTCCTTTCAACATTTTGGAAATCCCGCTGAAACTTTGGACATTCTCGCAAAGGGTTCCCAATCCCCGACAAGATTGGTACCCTTTCACGTCCAAATCTCTCAAACTCCGGGAGAGATTCTCAAAACCAAGGTTGACATGTTTCGAGTTCCTTTCAACATTTTGGAAATCCCGCTGAAACTTTGGACATTCTGGCGAAGGGTTCCCAATCCCCGACAAGATTGGCACCCTTTCACGTCCAAATCTCTCAAACTCCGGGAGAGATTCTCAAAACCAAGGTTGACATGTTTCGAGTTCCTTTCAACATTTTTAAAATCCCGCTGAAACTTTTGGCATTCTCGCGAGGCGTTCCCAATCCCCGACAAGATTGGTACCCTTTCACGTCCAAATCTCTCAAACTCCGGGAGAGATTCTCAAAACCAAGGTTGACATGTTTCGAGTTCCTTTCAACATTTTGGAAATCCCGCTGAAACTTTGGACATTCTCGCGAAGGGTTCCCAATCCCCGACAAGATTGGTACCCTTTCACGTCCAAATCTCTCAAACTCTGGGAGAGATTCTCAAAACCAAGGTTGACATGGTTCGAGTTCCTTTCAACATTTTGGAAATCCCGCTGAAACTTTGGACATTCTGGCGAAGGGTTCCCAATCCCCGACAAGATTGGTACCCTTTCACGTCCAAATCTCTCAAACTCCGGGAGAGATTCTCAAAACCAAGGTTGACATGGTTCGAGTTCCTTTCAACATTTTGGAAATCCCGCTGAAACTTTGGACATTCTCGCGAAGGGTTCCCAATCCCCGACAAGATTGGTACCCTTTCACGTCCAAATCTCTCAAACTCCGGGAGAGATTCTCAAAACCAAGGTTGACATGTTTCGAGTTCCTTTCAACATTTTGGAAATCCCGCTGAAACTTTGGACATTCTGGCGAAGGGTTCCCAATCCCCGACAAGATTGGTACCCTTTCACGTCCAAATCTCTCAAACTCCGGGAGAGATTCTCAAAACCAAGGTTGACATGTTTCGAGTTCCTTTCAACATTTTGGAAATCCCGCTGAAACTTTGGACATTCTCGCGAAGGGTTCCCAATCCCCGACAAGATTGGTACCCTTTCACGTCCAAATCTCTCAAACTCCGGGAGAGATTCTCAAAACCAAGGTTGACATGGTTCGAGTTTCTTTCAACATTTTGGAAATCCCGCTGAAACTTTGGACATTCTCGCGAAGGGTTCCCAATCCCCGACAAGATTGGTACCCTTTCACGTCCAAATCTCTCAAACTCCGGGAGAGATTCTCAAAACCAAGGTTGACATGTTTCGAGTTCCTTTCAACATTTTGGAAATCCCGCTGAAACTTTGGACATTCTCGCAAAGGGTTCCCAATCCCCGACAAGATTGGTACCCTTTCACGTCCAAATCTCTCAAACTCCGGGAGA
The DNA here is from genome assembly GCF_964273445.1 of Streptopelia decaocto. Lineage (NCBI taxonomy): Eukaryota > Metazoa > Chordata > Aves > Columbiformes > Columbidae > Streptopelia > Streptopelia decaocto. Next base: position 6,941 of record NW_028116023.1, read on the forward strand.
GATTCTCAAAACCAAGGTTGACATGTTTCGAGTTCCTTTCAACATTTTGGAAATCCCGCTGAAACTTTGGACATTCTGGCGAAGGGTTCCCAATCCCCGACAAGATTGGCACCCTTTCACGTCCAAATCTCTCAAACTCCGGGAGAGATTCTCAAAACCAAGGTTGACATGTTTCGAGTTCCTTTCAACATTTTGGAAATCCCGCTGAAACTTTTGGCATTCTCGCGAGGCGTTCCCAATCCCCGACAAGATTGGTACCCTTTCACGTCCAAATCTCTCAAACTCCGGGAGAGATTCTCAAAACCAAGGTTGACATGTTTCGAGTTCCTTTCAACATTTTGGAAATCCCGCTGAAACTTTGGACATTCTCGCGAAGGGTTCCCAATCCCCGACAAGATTGGTACCCTTTCACGTCCAAATCTCTCAACGTCCGGGAGAGATTCTCAAAACCAAGGTTGACATGGTTCGAGTTCCTTTCAACATTTTGGAAATCCCGCTGAAACTTTGGACATTCTGGCGAAGGGTTCCCAATCCCCGACAAGATTGGTACCCTTTCACGTCCAAATCTCTCAAACTCCGGGAGAGATTCTCAAAACCAAGGTTGACATGTTTCGAGTTCCTTTCAACATTTTGGAAATCCCGCTGAAACTTTGTACATTCTGTCGAAGGGTTCCCAATCCCCGACAAGATTGGTACCCTTTCACGTCCAAATCTCTCAAACTCCGGGAGAGATTCTCAAAACCAAGGTTGACATGTTTCGAGTTCCTTTCAACATTTTGGAAATCCCGCTGAAACTTTGGACATTCTCGCGAAGGGTTCCCAATCCCCGACAAGATTGGTACCCTTTCACGTCCAAATCTCTCAAACTCCGGGAGAGATTCTCAAAACCAAGGTTGACATGTTTCGAGTTCCTTTCAACATTTTGGAAATCCCGCTGAAACTTTGGACATTCTCGCGAAGGGTTCCCAATCCCCGACAAGATTGGTACCCTTTCACGTCCAAATCTCTCAAACTCCGGGAGAGATTCTCAAAACCAAAGTTGACATGTTTCGAGTTCCTTTCAACATTTTGGAAATCCCGCTGAAACTTTGGACATTCTCGCGAAGGGTTCCCAATCCCCGACAAGATTGGCACCCTTTCACGTCCAAATCTCTCAAAAACCGGGAGAGATTCTCAAAACCAAGGTTGACATGTTTCGAGTTCCTTTCAACATTTTGGAAATCCTGCTGAAAGTTTGGATATTCTGGCGAAGGGTTCCCAATCCCTGACAAGATTGGTACCCTTTCACGTCCAAATCTCTCAAAGTCCGGGAGAGATTCTCAAAACCAAGGTTGACATGTTTCGAGTTCCTTTCAACATTTTGGAAATCCTGCTGAAACTTTGGACATTCTCGCGAAGGGTTCCCAATCTTCGACAAGATTGGTACCCTTTCACGTCCAAATCTCTCAAACTCCGGGAGAGATTCTCAAAACCATGGTTGACATGTTTCGAGTTCCTTTCAACATTTTGGAAATCCCGCTGAAACTTTGGACATTCTCGCGAAGGGTTCCCAATCCCCGACAAGATTGGTACCCTTTCACGTCCAAATCTCTCAAACTCCGGGAGAGATTCTCAAAACCAAGGTTGACATGGTTCGAGTTCCTTTCAACATTTTGGAAATCCCGCTGAAACTTTGGACTTTCTCGCGAAGGGTTCCCAATCCCCGACAAGATTGGTACCCTTTCACGTCCAAATCTCTCAAACTCCGGGAGAGATTCTCAAAACCAAGGTTGACATGGTTCGAGTTCCTTTCAACATTTTGGAAATCCCGCTGAAACTTTGGACATTGTCGCGAAGGGTTCCCAATCCCCGACAAGATTGGTACCCTTTCACGTCCAAATCTCTCAAACTCCAGGAGAGATTCTCAAAACCAAGGTTGACATGGCTCGAGTTCCTTTCAACATTTTGGAAATCCCGCTGAAACTTTGGACATTCTCGCGAAGGGTTCCCAATCCCCGACAAGATTGGTACCCTTTCACGTCCAAATCTCTCAAACTCCGGGAGAGATTCTCAAAACCAAGGTTGACATCTTTCGAGTTCCTTTCAACATTTTGGAAATCCCGCTGAAACTTTGTACATTCTGTCGAAGGGTTCCCAATCCCCGACAAGATTGGTACCCTTTCACGTCCAAATCTCTCAAAGTCCGGGAGAGATTCTCAAAACCAAGGTTGACATGTTTCGAGTTCCTTTCAACATTTTGGAAATCCTGCTGAAACTTTGGACATTCTCGCGAAGGGTTCCCAATCTTCGACAAGATTGGTACCCTTTCACGTCCAAATCTCTCAAACTCCGGGAGAGATTCTCAAAACCATGGTTGACATGTTTCGAGTTCCTTTCAACATTTTGGAAATCCCGCTGAAACTTTGGACATTCTCGCGAAGGGTTCCCAATCCCCGACAAGATTGGTACCCTTTCACGTCCAAATCTCTCAAACTCCGGGAGAGATTCTCAAAACCAAGGTTGACATGGTTCGAGTTCCTTTCAACATTTTGGAAATCCCGCTGAAACTTTGGACTTTCTCGCGAAGGGTTCCCAATCCCCGACAAGATTGGTACCCTTTCACGTCCAAATCTCTCAAACTCCGGGAGAGATTCTCAAAACCAAGGTTGACATGGTTCGAGTTCCTTTCAACATTTTGGAAATCCCGCTGAAACTTTGGACATTGTCGCGAAGGGTTCCCAATCCCCGACAAGATTGGTACCCTTTCACGTCCAAATCTCTCAAACTCCAGGAGAGATTCTCAAAACCAAGGTTGACATGGCTCGAGTTCCTTTCAACATTTTGGAAATCCCGCTGAAACTTTGGACATTCTCGCGAAGGGTTCCCAATCCCCGACAAGATTGGTACCCTTTCACGTCCAAATCTCTCAAACTCCGGGAGAGATTCTCAAAACCAAGGTTGACATCTTTCGAGTTCCTTTCAACATTTTGGAAATCCCGCTGAAACTTTGTACATTCTGTCGAAGGGTTCCCAATCCCCGACAAGATTGGTACCCTTTCACGTCCAAATCTCTCAAACTCCGGGAGAGATTCTCAAAACCAAGGTTGACATGTTTCGAGTTCCTTTCAACATTTTGGAAATCCCGCTGAAACTTTGGACATTCTCGCGGAGGGTTCCCAATCCCCGACAATATTGGTACCCTTTCACGTCCAAATCTCTCAAACTCCGGGAGAGATTCTCAAAACCAAGGTTGACATGTTTCGAGTTCCTTTCAACATTTTGGAAATCCCGCTGAAACTTTGGACTTTCTCGCGAAGGGTTCCCAATCCCCGACAAGATTGGTACCCTTTCACGTCCAAATCTCTCAAACTCCGGGAGAGATTCTCAAAACCAAGGTTGACATGTTTCGAGTTCCTTTCAACATTTTGGAAATCCCGCTGAAACTTTGGACATTCTCGCAAAGGGTTCCCAATCTTCGACAAGATTGGTACCCTTTCACGTCCAAATCTCTCAAACTCCGGGAGAGATTCTCAAAACCATGGTTGACATGTTTCGAGTTCCTTTCAACATTTTGGAAATCCCGCTGAAACTTTGGACATTCTCGCGGAGGGTTCCCAATCCCCGACAATATTGGTACCCTTTCACGTCCAAATCTCTCAAACTCCGGGAGAGATTCTCAAAACCAAGGTTGACATGTTTCGAGTTCCTTTCAACATTTTGGAAATCCCGCTGAAACTTTGGACTTTCTCGCGAAGGGTTCCCAATCCCCGACAAGATTGGTACCCTTTCACGTCCAAATCTCTCAAACTCCGGGAGAGATTCTCAAAACCAAGGTTGACATGGTTCGAGTTCCTTTCAACATTTTGGAAATCCCGCTGAAACTTTGGACATTGTCGCGAAGGGTTCCCAATCCCCGACAAGATTGGTACCCTTTCACGTCCAAATCTCTCAAACTCCAGGAGAGATTCTCAAAACCAAGGTTGACATGGCTCGAGTTCCTTTCAACATTTTGGAAATCCCGCTGAAACTTTGGACATTCTCGCGAAGGGTTCCCAATCCCCGACAAGATTGGTACCCTTTCACGTCCAAATCTCTCAAACTCCGGGAGAGATTCTCAAAACCAAGGTTGACATCTTTCGAGTTCCTTTCAACATTTTGGAAATCCCGCTGAAACTTTGGACATTCTCGCGAAGGGTTCCCAATCCCCGACAAGATTGGTACCCTTTCACGTCCAAATCTCTCAAACTCCGGGAGAGATTCTCAAAACCAAGGTTGACATGGATCGAGTTCCTTTCAACATTTTGGAAATCCTGCTGAAACTTTGGACATTCTCGAGAAGGGTTCCCAATCCCCGACAAGATTGGTACCCTTTGACGTCCAAATCTCTCAAACTCCGGGAGAGATTCTCAAAACCAAGGTTGACATGTTTCGAGTTCCTTTCAACATTTTGGAAATCCCGCTGAAACTTTGGACATTCTCGCGAAGGGTTCCCAATCCCCGACAAGATTGGTACCCTTTTACGTCCAAATCTCTCAAAGTCCGGGAGAGATTCTCAAAACCAAGGTTGACATGTTTCGAGTTCCGTTCAACATTTTGGAAATCCCGCTGAAACTTTGGACATTCTCGCGAAGTCTTCCCAATCCCCGACAAGATTGGTACCCTTTCACATCCAAATCTCTCAAACTCCGGGAGAGATTCTCAAAACCAAGGTTGACATGTTTCGAGTTCCTTTCAACATTTTGGAAATCCCGCTGAAACTTTGGACATTCTCGCGAAGGGTTCCCAATCCCCGACAAGATTGGTACCCTTTCACGTCCAAATCTCTCAACGTCCGGGAGAGATTCTCAAAACCAAGGTTGACATGGTTCGAGTTCCTTTCAACATTTTGGAAATCCCGCTGAAACTTTGGACATTCTGGCGAAGGGTTCCCAATCCCCGACAAGATTGGTACCCTTTCACGTCCAAATCTCTCAAACTCCGGGAGAGATTCTCAAAACCAAGGTTGACATGGTTCGAGTTCCTTTCAACATTTTGGAAATCCCGCTGAAACTTTGGACATTCTGGCGAAGGGTTCCCAATCCCCGACAAGATTGGTACCCTTTCACGTCCAAATCTCTCAAACTCCGGGAGAGATTCTCAAAACCAAGGTTGACATGGTTCGAGTTCCTTTCAACATTTTGGAAATCCCACTGAAACTTTGGACATTCTGGCGAAGGGTTCCCAATCCCCGACAAGATTGGTACCCTTTTACGTCCAAATCTCTCAAACTCCGGGAGAGATTCTCAAAACCAAGGTTGACATGGTTCCAGTTCCTTTCAACATTTTGGAAATCCCGCTGAAACTTTGGACATTCTGGCGAAGGGTTCCCAATCCCCGACAAGATTGGTACCCTTTCACGTCCAAATCTCTCAAACTCCGGGAGAGATTCTCAAAACCAAGGTTGACATGGTTCGAGTTCCTTTCAACATTTTGGAAATCCCGCTGAAACTTTGGACATTCTGGCGAAGGGTTCTCGATCCCCGACAAGATTGGTATCCTTTCACGTCCAAATCTCTCAAACTCCGGGAGAGATTCTCAAAACCATGGTTGACATGTTTCGAGTTCCTTTCAACATTTTGGAAATCCCGCTGAAACTTTGGACATTCTGGCGAAGGGTTCCCAATCCCCGACAAGATTGGTACCCTTTCACGTCCAAATCTCTCAAACTCCGGGAGAGATTCTCAAAACCAAGGTTGACATGGTTCCAGTTCCTTTCAACATTTTGGAAATCCCGCTGAAACTTTGGACATTCTCGCAAAGGGTTCCCAATCCCCGACAAGATTGGTACCCTTTCACGTCCAAATCTCTCAAACTCCGGGAGAGATTCTCAAAACCAAGGTTGACATGTTTCGAGTTCCTTTCAACATTTTGGAAATCCCACTGAAACTTTGGACATTCTGGCGAAGGGTTCCCAATCCCCGACAAGATTGGTACCCTTTCACGTCCAAATCTCTCAAACTCCGGGAGAGATTCTCAAAACCAAGGTTGACATGGTTCGAGTTCCTTTCAACATTTTGGAAATCCCGCTGAAACTTTGGACATTCTCGCGAAGTCTTCCCAATCCCCGACAAGATTGGTACCCTTTCACGTCCAAATCTCTCAAACTCCGGGAGAGATTCTCAAAACCAAGGTTGACATGTTTCGAGTTCCTTTCAACATTTTAGAAATCCCGCTGAAACTTTGGACATTCTGGCGAAGGGTTCCCAATCCCCGACAAGACTGGTACACTTTCACGTCCAAATCTCTCAAAGTCCGGGAGAGATTCTCAAAACCAAGGTTGACATGTTTCGAGTTCCTTTCAACAGTTTGGAAATCCCGCTGAAACTTTGGACATTCTCGCGAAGGGTTCCCGATCCCCGACAAGATTGGTACCCTTTCACGTCCAAATCTCTCAAAGTCCGGGAGAGATTCTCAAAACCAAGGTTGACATGGCTCGAGTTCCTTTCAACATTTTGGAAATCCCGCTGAAACTTTGGACATTCTCGCGAAGGGTTCCCAATCCCCGACAAGATTGGTACCCTTTCACGTCCAAATCTCTCAAAGTCCGGGAGAGATTCTCAAAACCAAGGTTGACATGTTTCGAGTTCCTTTCAACATTTTGGAAATCCCGCTGAAACTTTGGACATTCTCGCGAAGGGTTCCCAATCCCCGACAAGATTGGTACCCTTTCACGTCCAAATCTCTCAAAGTCCGGGAGAGATTCTCAAAACCAAGGTTGACATGGTTCGAGTTCCTTTCAACATTTTGGAAATCCTGCTGAAACTTTGGACATTCTCGCGAAGGGTTCCCAATCCCCGACAAGATTGGTACCCTTTCACGTCCAAATCTCTCAAACTCCGGGAGAGATTCTCAAAACCAAGGTTGACATGGTTCGAGTTCCTTTCAACATTTTGGAAATCCCGCTGAAACTTTGGACATTCTGGCGAAGGGTTCCCAATCCCCGACAAGATTGGTACACTTTCACGTCCAAATCTCTCAAACTCCGGGAGAGATTCTCAAAACCAAGGTTGACATGTTTCGAGTTCCTTTCAACATTTTGGAAATCCCGCTGAAACTTTGGACATTCTGGCGAAGGGTTCCCAATCCCCGACAAGATTGGTACCCTTTCACGTCCAAATCTCTCAAACTCCGGGAGAGATTCTCAAAACCAAGGTTGACATGGTTCGAGTTCCTTTCAACATTTTGGAAATCCCGCTGAAACTTTGGAAATCTGGCGAAGGGTTCTCGATCCCCGACAAGATTGGTATCCTTTCACGTCCAAATCTCTCAAACTCCGGGAGAGATTCTCAAAACCATGGTTGACATGTTTCGAGTTCCTTTCAACATTTTGGAAATCCCGCTGAAACTTTGGACATTCTGGCGAAGGGTTCCCAATCCCCGACAAGATTGGTACCCTTTCACGTCCAAATCTCTCAAACTCCGGGAGAGATTCTCAAAACCAAGGTTGACATGGTTCCAGTTCCTTTCAACATTTTGGAAATCCCGCTGAAACTTTGGACATTCTCGCAAAGGGTTCCCAATCCCCGACAAGATTGGTACCCTTTCACGTCCAAATCTCTCAAACTCCGGGAGAGATTCTCAAAACCAAGGTTGACATGTTTCGAGTTCCTTTCAACATTTTGGAAATCCCACTGAAACTTTGGACATTCTGGCGAAGGGTTCCCAATCCCCGACAAGATTGGTACCCTTTCACGTCCAAATCTCTCAAACTCCGGGAGAGATTCTCAAAACCAAGGTTGACATGGTTCGAGTTCCTTTCAACATTTTGGAAATCCCGCTGAAACTTTGGACATTCTCGCGAAGTCTTCCCAATCCCCGACAAGATTGGTACCCTTTCACGTCCAAATCTCTCAAACTCCGGGAGAGATTCTCAAAACCAAGGTTGACATGTTTCGAGTTCCTTTCAACATTTTAGAAATCCCGCTGAAACTTTGGACATTCTGGCGAAGGGTTCCCAATCCCCGACAAGACTGGTACACTTTCACGTCCAAATCTCTCAAAGTCCGGGAGAGATTCTCAAAACCAAGGTTGACATGTTTCGAGTTCCTTTCAACAGTTTGGAAATCCCGCTGAAACTTTGGACATTCTCGCGAAGGGTTCCCAATCCCCGACAAGATTGGTACCCTTTCACGTGCAAATCTCTCAAACTCCGGGAGAGATTCTCAAAACCAAGGTTGACATGTTCGAGTTCCTTTCAACATTTTGGAAATCCCGCTGAAAATTTGGACATTGTCGCGAAGGGTTCCCGATCCCCGACAAGATTGGTACCCTTTCACGTCCAAATCTCTCAAAGTCCGGGAGAGATTCTCAAAACCAAGGTTGACATGGCTCGAGTTCCTTTCAACATTTTGGAAATCCCGCTGAAACTTTGGACATTCTCGCGAAGGGTTCCCAATCCCCGACAAGATTGGTACCCTTTCACGTCCAAATCTCTCAAAGTCCGGGAGAGATTCTCAAAACCAAGGTTGACATGTTTCGAGTTCCTTTCAACATTTTGGAAATCCCGCTGAAACTTTGGACATTCTCGCGAAGGGTTCCCAATCCCCGACAAGATTGGTACCCTTTCACGTCCAAATCTCTCAAAGTCCGGGAGAGATTCTCAAAACCAAGGTTGACATGGTTCGAGTTCCTTTCAACATTTTGGAAATCCTGCTGAAACTTTGGACATTCTCGCGAAGGGTTCCCAATCCCCGACAAGATTGGTACCCTTTCACGTCCAAATCTCTCAAACTCCGGGAGAGATTCTCAAAACCAAGGTTGACATGGTTCGAGTTCCTTTCAACATTTTGGAAATCCCGCTGAAACTTTGGACATTCTGGCGAAGGGTTCCCAATCCCCGACAAGATTGGTACACTTTCACGTCCAAATCTCTCAAACTCCGGGAGAGATTCTCAAAACCAAGGTTGACATGTTTCGAGTTCCTTTCAACATTTTGGAAATCCCGCTGAAACTTTGGACATTCTCGCGAAGGGTTCCCAATCCCCGACAAGATTGGTACGCTTTCACGTCCAAATCTCTCAAAGTCGGGGAGAGATTCTCAAAACCAAGGTTGACATGTTTCGAGTTCCTTTCAACATTTTGGAAATCCCGCTGAAACTTTGGACATTCTCGCGAAGGGTTCCCAATCCCCGACAAGATTGGTACCCTTTGACGTCCAAATCTCTCAAACTCCGGGAGAGATTCTCAAAACCAAGGTTGACATGGTTCGAGTTCCTTTCAACATTTTGGAAATCCCGCTGAAACTTTGGACATTCTCGCGAAGGGTTCCCGATCCCCGACAAGACTGGTACCCTTTCACGTCCAAATCTCTCAAACTCCGGGAGAGATTCTCAATACCAAGGTTGACATGTTTCAAGTTCCTTTCAACATTTTGGAAATCCCACTGAAACTTTGGACATTCTGGCGAAGGGTTCCCAATCCCCGACAAGATTGGTACCCTTTCACGTCCAAATCTCTCAAACTCCGGGAGAGATTCTCAAAACCAAGGTTGACATGTTTCGAGTTCCTTTCAACATTTTGGAAATCCCGCTGAAACTTTGGACATTCTCGCGAAGGGTTCCCAATCCCCGACAAGATTGGTACCCTTTCACGTCCAAATCTCTCAAACTCCGGGAGAGATTCTCAAAACCAAGGTTGACATGGTTCGAGTTCCTTTCAACATTTTGGAAATCCCGCTGAAACTTTGGACATTCTCGCGAAGGGTTCCCAATTCCCGACAAGATTGGTACCCTTTCACGTGCAAATCTCTCAAACTCCGGGAGAGATTCTCAAAACCAAGGTTGACATGGTTCGAGTTCCTTTCAACATTTTGGAAATCCCGCTGAAACTTTGGACATTCTCGCGAAGGGTTCCCAATCCCCGACAAGACTGGTACCCTTTCACGTCCAAATCTCTCAAACTCCGGGAGAGATTCTCAAAAGCAAGGTTGACATGGTTCGAGTTCCTTTCAACATTTTGGAAATCCCGCTGAAACTTTGGACATTCTCGCGAAGGGTTCCCAATCCCCGACAAGATTGGTACCCTTTCACGTCCAAATCTCTCAAAGTCCGGGAGAGATTCTCAAAACCAAGGTTGACATGTTTCGAGTTCCTTTCAACATTTTGGAAATCCCGCTGAAACTTTGGACATTCTCGCGAAGGGTTCCCAATCCCCGACAAGATTGGTACCCTTTCACGTCCAAATCTCTCAAAGTCCGGGAGAGATTCTCAAAACCAAGGTTGACATGGTTCGAGTTCCTTTCAACATTTTGGAAATCCTGCTGAAACTTTGGACATTCTCGCGAAGGGTTCCCAATCCCCGACAAGATTGGTACCCTTTCACGTCCAAATCTCTCAAACTCCGGGAACGATTCTCAAAACCAAGGTTGACATGGTTCGAGTTCCTTTCAACATTTTGGAAATCCCGCTGAAACTTTGGACATTCTGGCGAAGGGTTCCCAATCCCCGACAAGATTGGTACACTTTCACGTCCAAATCTCTCAAACTCCGGGAGAGATTCTCAAAACCAAGGTTGACATGGTTCCAGTTCCTTTCAACATTTTGGAAATCCCGCTGAAACTTTGGACATTCTCGCAAAGGGTTCCCAATCCCCGACAAGATTGGTACCCTTTCACGTCCAAATCTCTCAAAGTCCGGGAGAGATTCTCAAAACCAAGGTTGACATGTTTCGAGTTCCTTTCAACATTTTGGAAATCCCGCTGAAACTTTGGACATTCTCGCGAAGGGTTCCCAATCCCCGACAAGATTGGTACCCTTTGACGTCCAAATCTCTCAAAGTCCGGGAGAGATTCTCAAAACCAAGGTTGACATGGTTCGAGTTCCTTTCAACATTTTGGAAATCCTGCTGAAACTTTGGACATTCTCGCGAAGGGTTCCCAATCCCCGACAAGATTGGTACCCTTTCACGTCCAAATCTCTCAAACTCCGGGAGAGATTCTCAAAACCAAGGTTGACATGGTTCGAGTTCCTTTCAACATTTTGGAAATCCCGCTGAAACTTTGGACATTCTGGCGAAGGGTTCCCAATCCCCGACAAGATTGGTACACTTTCACGTCCAAATCTCTCAAACTCCGGGAGAGATTCTCAAAACCAAGGTTGACATGTTTCGAGTTCCTTTCAACATTTTGGAAATCCCGCTGAAACTTTGGACATTCTCGCAAAGGGTTCCCAATCCCCGACAAGATTGGTACGCTTTCACGTCCAAATCTCTCAAAGTCGGGGAGAGATTCTCAAAACCAAGGTTGACATGTTTCGAGTTCCTTTCAACATTTTGGAAATCCCGCTGAAACTTTGGACATTCTCGCGAAGGGTTCCCAATCCCCGACAAGATTGGTACCCTTTCACGTGCAAATCTCTCAAACTCCGGGAGAGATTCTCAAAACCAAGGTTGACATGGTTCGAGTTCCTTTCAACATTTTAGAAATCCCGCTGAAACTTTGGACATTCTCGCGAAGGGTTCCCGATCCCCGACAAGACTGGTACCCTTTCACGTCCAAATCTCTCAAACTCCGGGAGAGATTCTCAATACCAAGGTTGACATGTTTCAAGTTCCTTTCAACATTTTGGAAATCCCACTGAAACTTTGGACATTCTGGCGAAGGGTTCCCAATCCCCGACAAGATTGGTACCCTTTCACGTCCAAATCTCTCAAACTCCGGGAGAGATTCTCAAAACCAAGGTTGACATGTTTCGAGTTCCTTTCAACATTTTGGAAATCCCGCTGAAACTTTGGACATTCTCGCGAAGGGTTCCCAATCCCCGACAAGATTGGTACCCTTTCACGTCCAAATCTCTCAAACTCCGGGAGAGATTCTGAAAACCAAGGTTGACATGGTTCGAGTTCCTTTCAACATTTTGGAAATCCCGCTGAAACTTTGGACATTCTCGCGAAGGGTTCCCAATCCCCGACAAGATTGGTACCCTTTCACGTCCAAATCTCTCAAACTCCGGGAGAGATTCTCAAAACCAAGGTTGACATGGTTCGAGTTCCTTTCAACATTTTGGAAATCCCGCTGAAACTTTGGACATTCTCGCGAAGGGTTCCCAATCCCCGACAAGACTGGTACCCTTTCACGTCCAAATCTCTCAAACTCCGGAGAGATTCTCAAAAGCAAGGTTGACATGGTTCGAGTTCCTTTCAACATTTTGGAAATCCCGCTGAAACTTTGGACATTCTCGCGAAGGGTTCCCAATCCCCGACAAGATTGGTACCCTTTCACGTCCAAATCTCTCAAACTCCGGGAGAGATTCTCAAAACCAAGGTTGACATGTTTCGAGTTCCTTTCAACATTTTGGAAATCCCGCTGAAACTTTGGACATTCTCGCGAAGGGTTCCCAATCCCCGACAAGATTGGTACCCTTTCACGTCCAAATCTCTCAAAGTCCGGGAGAGATTCTCAAAACCAAGGTTGACATGGTTCGAGTTCCTTTCAACATTTTGGAAATCCTGCTGAAACTTTGGACATTCTCGCGAAGGGTTCCCAATCCCCGACAAGATTGGTACCCTTTCACGTCCAAATCTCTCAAACTCCGGGAACGATTCTCAAAACCAAGGTTGACATGGTTCGAGTTCCTTTCAACATTTTGGAAATCCCGCTGAAACTTTGGACATTCTGGCGAAGGGTTCCCAATCCCCGACAAGATTGGTACACTTTCACGTCCAAATCTCTCAAACTCCGGGAGAGATTCTCAAAACCAAGGTTGACATGGTTCGAGTTCCTTTCAACATTTTGGAAATCCCGCTGAAACTTTGGACATTCTCGCGAAGGGTTCCCGATCCCCGACATAATTGGTACCCTTTCACGTCCAAATCTCTCAAACTCCGGGAGAGATTCTCAAAACCAAGGTTGACATGGTTCGAGTTCCTTTCAACATTTTGGAAATCCCGCTGAAACTTTGGACATTCTCGCGAAGGGTTCCCAATCCCCGACAAGATTGGTACCCTTTCACGTCCAAATCTCTCAAACTCCGGGAGAGATTCTCAAAACCAAGGTTGACATGTTTCCAGTTCCTTTCAACATTTTGGAAATCCCGCTGAAACTTTGGACATTCTCGCGAAGGGTTCCCAATCCCCGACAAGATTGGTACCCTTTCACGTCCAAATCTCTCAAACTCCGGGAGAGATTCTCAAAACCAAGGTTGACATGGTTCGAGTTCCTTTCAACATTTTGGAAATCCCGCTGAAACTTTGGACATTCTCGCGAAGGGTTCCCAATCCCCGACAAGATTGGTACCCTTTCACGTCCAAATCTCTCAAACTCCGGGAGAGATTCTCAAAACCAAGGTTGACATGGTTCGAGTTCCTTTCAACATTTTGGAAATCCCGCTGAAACTTTGGACATTCTCGCGAAGGGTTCCCAATCCCCGACAAGATTGGTACCCTTTCACGTCCAAATCTCTCAAAGTCCGGGAGAGATTCTCAAAACCAAGGTTGACATGTTTCGAGTTCCTTTCAACATTTTGGAAATCCCGCTGAAACTTTGGACATTCTCGCGAAGGGTTCCCAATCCCCGACAAGATTGGTACCCTTTCACGTCCAAATCTCTCAAACTCCGGGAGAGATTCTCAAAACCAAGGTTGACATGGTTCGAGTTCCTTTCAACATTTTGGAAATCCCGCTGAAAATTTGGACATTCTCGCGAAGGGTTCCCAATCCCCGACAAGATTGGTACCCTTTGACGTCCAAATCTCTCAAAGTCCGGGAGAGATTCTCAAAACCAAGGTTGACATGGTTCGAGTTCCTTTCAACATTTTGGAAATCCCGCTGAAACTTTGGACATTCTCGCGAAGGGTTCCCAATCCCCGACAAGATTGGTACCCTTTCACGTCCAAATCTCTCAAACTCCGGGAGAGATTCTCAAAACCAAGGTTGACATGTTTCGAGTTCCTTTCAACATATTGGAAATCCCGCTGAAACTTTGGACATTCTCGCGAACGGTTCCCGATCCCCGACAAGATTGGTACCCTTTAACGTCCAAATCTCTCAAACTCCGGGAGAGATTCTCAAAACCAAGGTTGACATGTTTCGAGTTCCTTTCAACATTTTGGAAATCCCGCTGAAACTTTGGACATTCTCGCGAAGTCTTCCCAATCCCCGACAAGATTGGTACCCTTTCACGTCCAAATCTCTCAGACTCCGGGAGAGATTCTCAAAACCAAGGTTGACATGTTTGGAGTTCCTTTCAACATTTTGGAAATCCCGCTGAAACTTTGGACATTCTCGCGAAGGGTTCCCGATCCCCGACAAGATTGGTACCCTTTCACGTCCAAATCTCTCAAACTCCGGGAGAGATTCTCAAAACCAAGGTTGACATGGTTCGAGTTCCTTTCAACATTTTGGAAATCCCGCTGAAACTTTGGACATTCTCGCGAAGGGTTCCCAATCCCCGACAAGATTGGTACCCTTTCACGTCCAAATCTCTCAAACTCCGGGAGAGATTCTCAAAACCAAGGTTGACATGTTTCGAGTTCCTTTCAACATTTTGGAAATCCCGCTGAAACTTTGGACATTCTCGCGAAGGGTTCCCAATCCCCGACAAGATTGGTACCCTTTCACGTCCAAATCTCTCAAAGTCCGGGAGAGATTCTCAAAACCAAGGTTGACATGTTTCGAGTTCCTTTCAACATTTTGGAAATCCCGCTGAAACTTTGGACATTCTCGCGAAGGGTTCCCAATCCCCGACAAGATTGGTACCCTTTCACGTCCAAATCTCTCAAACTCCGGGAGAGATTCTCAAAACCAAGGTTGACATGGTTCGAGTTCCTTTCAACATTTTGGAAATCCCGCTGAAAATTTGGACATTCTCGCGAAGGGTTCCCAATCCCCGACAAGATTGGTACACTTTCACGTCCAAATCTCTCAAACTCCGGGAGAGATTCTCAAAACCAAGGTTGACATGTTTCGAGTTCCTTTCAACATTTTGGAAATCCCGCTGAAACTTTGGACATTCTCGCGAAGGGTTCCCAATCCCCGACAAGATTGGTACCCTTTCACGTCCAAATCTCTCAAACTCCGGAAGAGATTCTCAAAACCAAGGTTGACATGTTTCGAGTTCCTTTCAACATTTTGGAAATCCCGCTGAAACTTTGGACATTCTCGCGAACGGTTCCCGATCCCCGACAAGATTTGTACCCTTTAACGTCCAAATCTCTCAAACTCCGGGAGAGATTCTCAAAACCAAGGTTGACATGTTTCGAGTTCCTTTCAACATTTTGGAAATCCCGCTGAAACTTTGGACATTCTCGCGAAGTCTTCCCAATCCCCGACAAGATTGGTACCCTTTCACGTGCAAATCTCTCAAACTCCGGGAGAGATTCTCAAAACCAAGGTTGACATGTTTCGAGTTCCTTTCAACATTTTGGAAATCCCGCTGAAACTTTGGACATTCTCGCGAAGGGTTCCCAATCCCCGACAAGATTGGTACCCTTTCACGTCCAAATCTCTCAAACTCCGGGAGAGATTCTCAAAACCAAGGTTGACATGTTTCGAGTTCCTTTCAACATTTTGGAAATCCCGCTGAAACTTTGGACATTGTCGCGAAGGGTTCCCAATCCCCGACAAGATTGGTACCCTTTCACGTCCAAATCTCTCAAACTCCGGGAGAGATTCTCAAAACCAAGGTTGACATGGCTCGAGTTCCTTTCAACATTTTGGAAATCCCGCTGAAACTTTGGACATTCTCGCGAAGGGTTCCCAATCCCCGACAAGATTGGTACCCTTTCACGTCCAAATCTCTCAAACTCCGGGAGAGATTCTCAAAACCAAGGTTGACATGTTTCGAGTTCCTTTCAACATTTTGGAAATCCCGCTGAAACTTTGGACATTCTCGCAAAGGGTTCCCAATCCCCGACAAGATTGGTACCCTTTCACGTCCAAATCTCTCAAAGTCCGTGAGAGATTCTCAAAACCAAGGTTGACATGTTTCGAGTTCCTTTCAACATTTTGGAAATCCCGCTGAAACTTTGGACATTCTCGCGAAGGGTTCCCAATCCCCGACAAGATTGGTACCCTTTCACGTCCAAATCTCTCAAACTCCGGGAGAGATTCTCAAAAGCAAGGTTGACATGGTTCGAGTTCCTTTCAACATTTTGGAAATCCCGCTGAAACTTTGGACATTCTCGCGAAGGGTTCCCGATCCCCGACAAGATTGGTACCCTTTCACGTCCAAATCTCTCAAACTCCGGGAGAGATTCTCAAAACCAAGGTTGACATGTTTCGAGTTCCTTTCAACATTTTGGAAATCCCGCTGAAACTTTGGACATTCTCGCGAAGGGTTCCCAATCCCCGACAAGATTGGTACCCTTTCACGTCCAAATCTCTCAAAGTCCGGGAGAGATTCTCAAAACCAAGGTTGACATGGTTCGAGTTCCTTTCAACATTTTGGAAATCCCGCTGAAACTTCGGACATTCTGGCGAAGGGTTCCCAATCCCCGACAAGATTGGTACCCTTTCACGTCCAAATCTCTCAAAGTCCGGGAGAGATTCTCAAAACCAAGGTTGACATGTTTCGAGTTCCTTTCAACATTTTGGAAATCCCGCTGAAACTTTGGACATTGTCGCGAAGGGTTCCCGAGCCCCGACAAGACTGGTACCCTTTCACGTCCAAATCTCTCAAACTCCGGGAGAGATTCTCAAAACCAAGGTTGACATGTTTCAAGTTCCTTTCAACATTTTGGAAATCCCACTGAAACTTTGGACATTCTGGCGAAGGGTTCCCAATCCCCGACAAGATTGGTACCCTTTCACGTGCAAATCTCTCAAAGTCCGGGAGAGATTCTCAAAACCAAGGTTGACATGTTTCGAGTTCCTTTCAACATTTTGGAAATCCCGCTGAAACTTTGGACATTCTCGCGAAGGGTTCCCAATCCCCGACAAGATTGGTACCCTTTCACGTCCAAATCTCTCAAACTCCGGGAGAGATTCTCAAAACCAAGGTTGACATGGTTCGAGTTCCTTTCAACATTTTGGAAATCCCGCTGAAACTTTGGACATTCTCGCGAAGGGTTCCCAATCCCCGACAAGATTGGTACCCTTTCACGTCCAAATCTCTCAAACTCCGGGAGAGATTCTCAAAACCAAGGTTGACATGGTTCGAGTTCCTTTCAACATTTTGGAAATCCCGCTGAAACTTTGGACATTCTCGCGAAGGGTTCCCAATCCCCGACAAGATTGGTACCCTTTCACGTCCAAATCTCTCAAACTCCGGGAGAGATTCTCAAAAGCAAGGTTGACATGTTTCGAGTTCCTTTCAACATTTTGGAAATCCCGCTGAAACTTTGGACATTCTCGCGAAGGGTTCCCAATCCCCGACAAGATTGGTACGCTTTCACGTCCAAATCTCTCAAACTCCGGGAGAGATTCTCAAAACCAAGGTTGACATGTTTCGAGTTCCTTTCAACATTTTGGAAATCCCGCTGAAACTTCGGACATTCTGGCGAAGGGTTCCCAATCCCCGACAAGATTGGTACCCTTTCACGTCCAAATCTCTCAAAGTCCGGGAGAGATTCTCAAAACCAAGGTTGACATGTTTCGAGTTCCTTTCAACATTTTGGAAATCCCGCTGAAACTTTGGACATTGTCGCGAAGGGTTCCCGAGCCCCGACAAGACTGGTACCCTTTCACGTCCAAATCTCTCAAACTCCGGGAGAGATTCTCAAAACCAAGGTTGACATGTTTCAAGTTCCTTTCAACATTTTGGAAATCCCACTGAAACTTTGGACATTCTGGCGAAGGGTTCCCAATCCCCGACAAGATTGGTACCCTTTCACGTGCAAATCTCTCAAAGTCCGGGAGAGATTCTCAAAACCAAGGTTGACATGTTTCGAGTTCCTTTCAACATTTTGGAAATCCCGCTGAAACTTTGGACATTCTCGCGAAGGGTTCCCAATCCCCGACAAGATTGGTACCCTTTCACGTCCAAATCTCTCAAACTCCGGGAGAGATTCTCAAAACCAAGGTTGACATGGTTCGAGTTCCTTTCAACATTTTGGAAATCCCGCTGAAACTTTGGACATTCTCGCGAAGGGTTCCCAATCCCCGACAAGATTGGTACCCTTTCACGTCCAAATCTCTCAAACTCCGGGAGAGATTCTCAAAACCAAGGTTGACATGGTTCGAGTTCCTTTCAACATTTTGGAAATCCCGCTGAAACTTTGGACATTCTCGCGAAGGGTTCCCAATCCCCGACAAGATTGGTACCCTTTCACGTCCAAATCTCTCAAACTCCGGGAGAGATTCTCAAAAGCAAGGTTGACATGTTTCGAGTTCCTTTCAACATTTTGGAAATCCCGCTGAAACTTTGGACATTCTCGCGAAGGGTTCCCAATCCCCGACAAGATTGGTACGCTTTCACGTCCAAATCTCTCAAACTCCGGGAGAGATTCTCAAAACCAAGGTTGACATGTTTCGAGTTCCTTTCAACATTTTGGAAATCCCGCTGAAACTTCGGACATTCTGGCGAAGGGTTCCCAATCCCCGACAAGATTGGTACCCTTTCACGTCCAAATCTCTCAAAGTCCGGGAGAGATTCTCAAAACCAAGGTTGACATGTTTCGAGTTCCTTTCAACATTTTGGAAATCCCGCTGAAACTTTGGACATTGTCGCGAAGGGTTCCCGAGCCCCGACAAGACTGGTACCCTTTCACGTCCAAATCTCTCAAACTCCGGGAGAGATTCTCAAAACCAAGGTTGACATGTTTCAAGTTCCTTTCAACATTTTGGAAATCCCGCTGAAACTTTGGACATTCTGGCGAAGGGTTCCCAATCCCCGACAAGATTGGTACCCTTTCACGTGCAAATCTCTCAAAGTCCGGGAGAGATTCTCAAAACCAAGGTTGACATGTTTCGAGTTCCTTTCAACATTTTGGAAATCCCGCTGAAACTTTGGACATTCTCGCGAAGGGTTCCCAATCCCCGACAAGATTGGTACCCTTTCACGTCCAAATCTCTCAAACTCCGGGAGAGATTCTCAAAACCAAGGTTGACATGGTTCGAGTTCCTTTCAACATTTTGGAAATCCCGCTGAAACTTTGGACATTCTCGCGAAGGGTTCCCAATCCCCGACAAGATTGGTACCCTTTCACGTCCAAATCTCTCAAACTCCGGGAGAGATTCTCAAAACCAAGGTTGACATGGTTCGAGTTCCTTTCAACATTTTGGAAATCCCGCTGAAACTTTGGACATTCTCGCGAAGGGTTCCCAATCCCCGACAAGATTGGTACCCTTTCACGTGCAAATCTCTCAAACTCCGGGAGAGATTCTCAAAACCAAGGTTGACATGTTTCGAGTTCCTTTCAACATTTTGGAAATCCCGCTGAAACTTTGGACATTCTCGCGAAGGGTTCCCAATCCCCGACAAGATTGGTACCCTTTCACGTCCAAATCTCTCAAACTCCGGGAGAGATTCTCAAAACCAAGGTTGACATGTTTCGAGTTCCTTTCAACATTTTGGAAATCCCGCTGAAACTTTGGACATTCTCGCGAAGGGTTCCCAATCCCCGACAAGATTGGTACCCTTTCACGTCCAAATCTCTCAAACTCCGGGAACGATTCTCAAAACCAAGGTTGACATGGTTCGAGTTCCTTTCAACATTTTGGAAATCCCGCTGAAACTTTGGACATTCTGTCGAAGGGTTCCCAATCCCCGACAAGATTGGTACACTTTCACGTCCAAATCTCTCAAACTCCGGGAGAGATTCTCAAAACCAAGGTTGACATGGTTCGAGTTCCTTTCAACATTTTGGAAATCCCGCTGAAACTTTGGACATTCTCGCGAAGGGTTCCCGATCCCCGACAAGATTGGTACCCTTTCACGTCCAAATCTCTCAAACTCCGGGAGAGATTCTCAAAACCAAGGTTGACATGGTTCGAGTTCCTTTCAACATTTTGGAAATCCCGCTGAAACTTTGGACATTCTCGCGAAGGGTTCCCAATCCCCGACAAGATTGGTACCCTTTCACGTGCAAATCTCTCAAAGTCCGGGAGAGATTCTCAAAACCAAGGTTGACATGTTTCGAGTTCCTTTCAACATTTTGGAAATCCCGCTGAAACTTTGGACATTGTCGCGAAGGGTTCCCAATCCCCGACAAGATTGGTACCCTTTCACGTCCAAATCTCTCAAACTCCGGGAGAGATTCTCAAAACCAAGGTTGACATGTTTCGAGTTCCTTTCAACATTTTGGAAATCCCGCTGAAACTTTGGACATTCTCGCGAAGGGTTCCCAATCCCCGACAAGATTGGTACCCTTTCACGTCCAAATCTCTCAAACTCCGGGAGAGATTCTGAAAACCAAGGTTGACATGGTTCGAGTTCCTTTCAACATTTTGGAAATCCCGCTGAAACTTTGGACATTCTCGCGAAGGGTTCCCAATCCCCGACAAGATTGGTACCCTTTCACGTCCAAATCTCTCAAACTCCGGGAGAGATTCTCAAAACCAAGGTTGACATGTTTCGAGTTCCTTTCAACATTTTGGAAATCCCGCTGAAACTTTGGACATTCTCGCGAAGGGTTCCCAATCCCCGACAAGATTGGTACCCTTTCACGTCCAAATCTCTCAAACTCCGGGAGAGATTCTCAAAACCAAGGTTGACATGGTTCGAGTTCCTTTCAACATTTTGGAAATCCCGCTGAAAATTTGGACATTCTCGCGAAGGGTTCCCAATCCCCGACAAGATTGGTACACTTTCACGTCCAAATCTCTCAAACTCCGGGAGAGATTCTCAAAACCAAGGTTGACATGGTTCGAGTTCCTTTCAACATTTTGGAAATCCCGCTGAAACTTTGGACAATCTCGCGAAGGGTTCCCAATCCCCGACAAGATTGGTACCCTTTCACGTCCAAATCTCTCAAACTCCGGGAGAGATTCTCAAAACCAAGGTTGACATGTTTCGAGTTCCTTTCAACATATTGGAAATCCCGCTGAAACTTTGGACATTCTCGCGAACGGTTCCCGATCCCCGACAAGATTGGTACCCTTTAACGTCCAAATCTCTCAAACTCCGGGAGAGATTCTCAAAACCAAGGTTGACATGTTTCGAGTTCCTTTCAACATTTTGGAAATCCCGCTGAAACTTTGGACATTCTCGCGAAGTCTTCCCAATCCCCGACAAGATTGGTACCCTTTCACGTCCAAATCTCTCAAACTCCGGGAGAGATTCTCAAAACCAAGGTTGACATGTTTCGAGTTCCTTTCAACATTTTGGAAATCCCGCTGAAACTTTGGACATTCTCGCGAAGGGTTCCCGATCCCCGACAAGATTGGTACCCTTTCACGTCCAAATCTCTCAAACTCCGGGAGAGATTCTCAAAACCAAGGTTGACATGGTTCGAGTTCCTTTCAACATTTTGGAAATCCCGCTGAAACTTTGGACATTCTCGCGAAGGGTTCCCAATCCCCGACAAGATTGGTACCCTTTCACGTCCAAATCTCTCAAAGTCCGGCAGAGATTCTCAAAACCAAGGTTGACATGTTTCGAGTTCCTTTCAACATTTTGGAAATCCCGCTGAAACTTTGGACATTCTCGCGAAGGGTTCCCAATCCCCGACAAGATTGGTACCCTTTCACGTCCAAATCTCTCAAACTCCGGGAGAGATTCTCAAAACCAAGGTTGACATGTTTCGAGTTCCTTTCAACATTTTGGAAATCCCGCTGAAACTTTGGACATTCTCGCGAAGGGTTCCCAATCCCCGACAAGATTGGTACCCTTTCACGTCCAAATCTCTCAAACTCCGGGAGAGATTCTCAAAACCAAGGTTGACATGTTTCGAGTTCCTTTCAACATTTTGGAAATCCCGCTGAAACTTTGGACATTCTCGCGAAGGGTTCCCAATCCCCGACAAGATTGGTACCCTTTCACGTCCAAATCTCTCAAAGTCCGGGAGAGATTCTCAAAACCAAGGTTGACATGTTTCGAGTTCCTTTCAACATTTTGGAAATCCCGCTGAAACTTTGGACATTGTCGCGAAGGGTTCCCAATCCCCGACAAGATTGGTACCCTTTCACGTGCAAATCTCTCAAACTCCGGGAGAGATTCTCAAAACCAAGGTTGACATGGCTCGAGTTCCTTTCAACATTTTGGAAATCCCGCTGAAACTTTGGACATTCTCGCGAAGGGTTCCCAATCCCCGACAAGATTGGTACCCTTTCACGTCCAAATCTCTCAAACTCCGGGAGAGATTCTCAAAACCAAGGTTGACATGTTTCGAGTTCCTTTCAACATTTTGGAAATCCCGCTGAAACTTTGGACATTCTCGCGAAGGGTTCCCAATCCCCGACAAGATTGGTACCCTTTCACGTCCAAATCTCTCAAACTCCGGCAGAGATTCTCAAAACCAAGGTTGACATGTTTCGAGTTCCTTTCAACATTTTGGAAATCCCGCTGAAACTTTGGACATTCTCGCGAAGGGTTCCCAATCCCCGACAAGATTGGTACCCTTTCACGTCCAAATCTCTCAAACTCCGGGAGAGATTCTCAAAACCAAGGTTGACATGTTTCGAGTTCCTTTCAACATTTTGGAAATCCCGCTGAAACTTTGGACATTCTCGCGAAGGGTTCCCAATCCCCGACAAGATTGGTACCCTTTCACGTCCAAATCTCTCAAAGTCCGGGAGAGATTCTCAAAACCAAGGTTGACATGTTTCGAGTTCCTTTCAACATTTTGGAAATCCCGCTGAAACTTCGGACATTCTGGCGAAGGGTTCCCAATCCCCGACAAGATTGGTACCCTTTCACGTCCAAATCTCTCAAAGTCCGGGAGAGATTCTCAAAACCAAGGTTGACATGGTTCGAGTTCCTTTCAACATTTTGGAAATCCCGCTGAAACTTTGGACATTCTCGCGAAGGGTTCCCGAGCCCCGACAAGACTGGTACCCTTTCACGTCCAAATCTCTCAAACTCCGGGAGAGATTCTCAAAACCAAGGTTGACATGTTTCAAGTTCCTTTCAACATTTTGGAAATCCCACTGAAACTTTGGACATTCTGGCGAAGGGTTCCCAATCCCCGACAAGATTGGTACCCTTTCACGTCCAAATCTCTCAAAGTCCGGGAGAGATTCTCAAAACCAAGGTTGACATGTTTCGAGTTCCTTTCAACATTTTGGAAATCCCGCTGAAACTTTGGACATTCTCGCGAAGGGTTCCCAATCCCCGACAAGATTGGTACCCTTTCACGTCCAAATCTCTCAAACTCCGGGAGAGATTCTCAAAACCAAGGTTGACATGGTTCGAGTTCCTTTCAACATTTTGGAAATCCCGCTGAAACTTTGGACATTCTCGCGAAGGGTTCCCAATCCCCGACAAGATTGGTACCCTTTCACGTCCAAATCTCTCAAACTCCGGGAGAGATTCTCAAAACCAAGGTTGACATGGTTCGAGTTCCTTTCAACATTTTGGAAATCCCGCTGAAACTTTGGACATTCTCGCGAAGGGTTCCCAATCCCCGACAAGATTGGTACCCTTTCACGTGCAAATCTCTCAAACTCCGGGAGAGATTCTCAAAACCAAGGTTGACATGTTTCGAGTTCCTTTCAACATTTTGGAAATCCCGCTGAAACTTTGGACATTCTCGCGAAGGGTTCCCAATCCCCGACAAGATTGGTACCCTTTCACGTCCAAATCTCTCAAACTCCGGGAGAGATTCTCAAAACCAAGGTTGACATGTTTCGAGTTCCTTTCAACATTTTGGAAATCCCGCTGAAACTTTGGACATTCTCGCGAAGGGTTCCCAATCCCCGACAAGATTGGTACCCTTTCACGTCCAAATCTCTCAAACTCCGGGAGAGATTCTCAAAACCAAGGTTGACATGTTTCGAGTTCCTTTCAACATTTTGGAAATCCTGCTGAAACTTTGGACATTCTCGCGAAGGGTTCCCAATCCCCGACAAGATTCGTACCCTTTCACGTCCAAATCTCTCAAACTCCGGGAGAGATTCTCAAAACCAAGGTTGACATGGTTCGAGTTCCTTTCAACATTTTGGAAATCCCGCTGAAACTTTGGACATTCTCGCGAAGGGTTCCCAATCCCCGACAAGATTGGTACCCTTTCACGTCCAAATCTCTCAAACTCCGGGAGAGATTCTCAAAACCAAGGTTGACATGGTTCGAGTTCCTTTCAACATTTTGGAAATCCCGCTGAAACTTTGGACATTCTCGCGAAGGGTTCCCAATCCCCGACAAGATTGGTACCCTTTCACGTCCAAATCTCTCAAACTCCGGGAGAGATTCTCAAAACCAAGGTTGACATGTTTCGAGTTCCTTTCAACATTTTGGAAATCCCGCTGAAACTTTGGACATTCTCGCGAAGGGTTCCCAATCCCCGACAAGATTGGTACCCTTTCACGTCCAAATCTCTCAAACTCCGGGAGAGATTCTCAAAACCAAGGTTGACATGTTTCGAGTTCCTTTCAACATTTTGGAAATCCCGCTGAAACTTTGGACATTGTCGCGAAGGGTTCCCAATCCCCGACAAGATTGGTACCCTTTCACGTCCAAATCTCTCAAACTCCGGGAGAGATTCTCAAAACCAAGGTTGACATGTTTCGAGTTCCTTTCAACATTTTGGAAATCCCGCTGAAACTTTGGACATTCTCGCGAAGGGTTCCCAATCCCCGACAAGATTGGTACCCTTTCACGTCCAAATCTCTCAAACTCTGGGAGAGATTCTCAAAACCAAGGTTGACATGGTTCGAGTTCCTTTCAACATTTTGGAAATCCCGCTGAAACTTTGGACATTCTCGCGAAGGGTTCCCAATCCCCGACAAGATTGGTACGCTTTCACGTCCAAATCTCTCAAACTCCGGGAGAGATTCTCAAAACCAAGGTTGACATGGTTCGAGTTCCTTTCAACATTTTGGAAATCCTGCTGAAACTTTGGACATTGTCGCGAAAAGTTCCCAATCCCCGACAAGGTTGGTACCCTTTCACGTCCAAATCTCTCAAACTCCGGGAGAGATTCTCAAAACCAAGGTTGACATGGTTCGAGTTCCTTTCAACATTTTGGAAATCCCGCTGAAACTTTGGACATTCTCGCGAAGGGTTCCCAATCCCCGACAAGATTGGTACCCTTTCACGTCCAAATCTCTCAAACTCCGGGAGAGATTCTCAAAACCAAGGTTGACATGGTTCGAGTTCCTTTCAACATTTTGGAAATCCCGCTGAAACTTTGGACATTCTCGCGAAGGGTTCCCAATCCCCGACAAGATTGGTACCCTTTCACGTCCAAATCTCTCAAACTCCGGGAGAGATTCTCAAAACCAAGGTTGACATGGTTCGAGTTCCTTTCAACATTTTGGAAATCCCGCTGAAACTTTGGACATTCTCGCGAAGGGTTCCCAATCCCCGACAAGATTGGTACCCTTTCACGTCCAAATCTCTCAAACTCCGGGAGAGATTCTCAAAACCAAGGTTGACATGTTTCGAGTTCCTTTCAACATTTTGGAAATCCCGCTGAAACTTTGGACATTCTCGCGAAGGGTTCCCAATCCCCGACAAGATTGGTACCCTTTGACGTCCAAATCTCTCAAACTCCGGGAGAGATTCTCAAAACCAAGGTTGACATGTTTCGAGTTCCTTTCAACATTTTGGAAATCCCGCTGAAACTTTGGACATTCTCGCGAAGGGTTCCCAATCCCCGACAAGATTGGTACCCTTTCACGTCCAAATCTCTCAAACTCCGGGAGAGATTCTCAAAACCAAGGTTGACATGTTTCGAGTTCCTTTCAACATTTTGGAAATCCCGCTGAAACTTTGGACATTCTCGCGAAGGGTTCCCAATCCCCGACAAGATTGGTACCCTTTCACGTCCAAATCTCTCAAACTCCGGGAGAGATTCTCAAAACCAAGGTTGACATGTTTCGAGTTCCTTTCAACATTTTGGAAATCCCGCTGAAACTTTGGACATTCTCGCGAAGGGTTCCCGATCCCCGACAAGACTGGTACCCTTTCACGTCCAAATCTCTCAAACTCCGGGAGAGATTCTCAAAACCAAGGTTGACATGTTTCGAGTTCCTTTCAACATTTTGGAAATCCCGCTGAAACTTTGGACATTCTCGCGAAGGGTTCCCAATCCCCGACAAGATTGGTACCCTTTCACGTCCAAATCTCTCAAACTCCGGGAGAGATTCTCAAAACCAAGGTTGATATGTTTCGAGTTCCTTTCAACATTTTGGAAATCCCGCTGAAACTTTGGACATTGTCGCGAAGGGTTCCCAATCCCCGACAAGATTGGTACCCTTTCACGTCCAAATCTCTCAAACTCCGGGAGAGATTCTCAAAACCAAGGTTGACATGTTTCGAGTTCCTTTCAACATTTTGGAAATCCCGCTGAAACTTTGGACATTCTCGCGAAGGGTTCCCAATCCCCGACAAGATTGGTACCCTTTCACGTCCAAATCTCTCAAACTCCGGGAGAGATTCTCAAAACCAAGGTTGACATGTTTCGAGTTCCTTTCAACATTTTGGAAATCCCGCTGAAACTTTGGACATTCTCGCGAAGGGTTCCCAATCCCCGACAAGATTGGTACCCTTTCACGTCCAAATCTCTCAAACTCCGGGAGAGATTCTCAAAACCAAGGTTGATATGTTTCGAGTTCCTTTCAACATTTTGGAAATCCCGCTGAAACTTTGGACATTCTCGCGAAGGGTTCCCAATCCCCGACAAGATTGGTACCCTTTCACGTCCAAATCTCTCAAACTCCGGGAGAGATTCTCAAAACCAAGGTTGACATGGTTCGAGTTCCTTTCAACATTTTGGAAATCCCGCTGAAACTTTGGACATTCTCGCGAAGGGTTCCCAATCCCCGACAAGATTGGTACCCTTTCACGTCCAAATCTCTCAAACTCCGGGAGAGATTCTCAAAACCAAGGTTGACATGTTTCGAGTTCCTTTCAACATTTTGGAAATCCCGCTGAAACTTTGGACATTGTCGCGAAGGGTTCCCAATCCCCGACAAGATTGGTACCCTTTCACGTCCAAATCTCTCAAACTCCGGGAGAGATTCTCAAAACCAAGGTTGACATGTTTCGAGTTCCTTTCAACATTTTGGAAATCCCGCTGAAACTTTGGACATTCTCGCGAAGGGTTCCCGATCCCCGACAAGACTGGTACCCTTTCACGTCCAAATCTCTCAAACTCCGGGAGAGATTCTCAAAACCAAGGTTGACATGTTTCGAGTTCCTTTCAACATTTTGGAAATCCCGCTGAAACTTTGGACATTCTCGCGAAGGGTTCCCAATCCCCGACAAGATTGGTACCCTTTCACGTGCAAATCTCTCAAACTCCGGGAGAGATTCTCACAACCAAGGTTGACATGTTTCGAGTTCCTTTCAACATTTTGGAAATCCCGCTGAAACTTTGGACATTCTCGCGAAGGGTTCCCAATCCCCGACAAGATTGGTACCCTTTCACGTCCAAATCTCTCAAACTCCGGGAGAGATTCTCAAAACCAAGGTTGACATGTTTCGAGTTCCTTTCAACATTTTGGAAATCCCGCTGAAACTTTGGACATTCTGGCGAAGGGTTCCCAATCCCCGACAAGATTGGTACCCTTTCACGTCCAAATCTCTCAAAGTCCGGGAGAGATTCTCAAAACCAAGGTTGACATGTTTCGAGTTCCTTTCAACATTTTGGAAATCCCGCTGAAACTTTGGACATTCTGGCGAAGGGTTCCCAATCCCCGACAAGATTGGTACCCTTTCACGTCCAAATCTCTCAAACTCCGGGAGAGATTCTCAAAACCAAGGTTGACATGTTTCGAGTTCCTTTCAACATTTTGGAAATCCTGCTGAAACTTTGGACATTCTCACGAAGGGTTCCCAATCCCCGACAAGATTGGTACCCTTTCACGTCCAAATCTCTCAAACTCCGGGAGAGATTCTCAAAACCAAGGTTGACATGGTTCGAGTTCCTTTCAACATTTTGGAAATCCCGCTGAAACTTTGGACATTCTCGCGAAGGGTTCCCAATGCCCGACAAGATTGGTACCCTTTCACGTCCAAATCTCTCAAACTCCGGGAGAGATTCTCAAAACCAAGGTTGACATGTTTCGAGTTCCTTTCAACATTTTGGAAATCCCGCTGAAACTTTGGACATTCTCGCGAAGGGTTCCCAATCCCCGACAAGATTGGTACCCTTTCACGTCCAAATCTCTCAAACTCCGGGAGAGATTCTCAAAACCAAGGTTGACATGTTTCGAGTTCCTTTCAACATTTTGGAAATCCCGCTGAAACTTTGGACATTCTCGCGAAGGGTTCCCGATCCCCGACAAGATTGGTACCCTTTGACGTCCAAATCTCTCAAACTCCGGGAGAGATTCTCAAAACCAAGGTTGACATGGTTCGAGTTCCTTTCAACATTTTGGAAATCCCGCTGAAACTTTGGACATTGTCGCGAAGGGTTCCCAATCCCCGACAAGATTGGTACCCTTTCACGTCCAAATCTCTCAAACTCCGGGAGAGATTCTCAAAACCAAGGTTGACATGTTTCGAGTTCCTTTCAACATTTTGGAAATCCCGCTGAAACTTTGGACATTGTCGCGAAGGGTTCCCAATCCCCGACAAGATTGGTACCCTTTCACGTCCAAATCTCAGAAACTCCGGGAGAGATTCTCAAAACCAAGGTTGACATGTTTCGAGTTCCTTTCAACATTTTGGAAATCCCGCTGAAACTTTGGACATTCTCGCGAAGGGTTCCCGATCCCCGACAAGACTGGTACCCTTTCACGTCCAAATCTCTCAAACTCCGGGAGAGATTCTCAAAACCAAGCTTGACATGTTTCGAGTTCCTTTCAACATTTTGGAAATCCCGCTGAAACTTTGGACATTGTCGCGAAGGGTTCCCAATCCCCGACAAGATTGGTACCCTTTCACGTCCAAATCTCTCAAACTCCGGGAGAGATTCTCAAAACCAAGGTTGATATGTTTCGAGTTCCTTTCAACATTTTGGAAATCCCGCTGAAACTTTGGACATTCTCGCGAAGGGTTCCCAATCCCCGACAAGATTGGTACCCTTTCACGTCCAAATCTCTCAAACTCCGGGAGAGATTCTCAAAACCAAGGTTGACATGGTTCGAGTTCCTTTCAACATTTTGGAAATCCCGCTGAAACTTTGGACATTCTCGCGAAGGGTTCCCAATCCCCGACAAGATTGGTACCCTTTCACGTCCAAATCTCTCAAACTCCGGGAGAGATTCTCAAAACCAAGGTTGACATGTTTCGAGTTCCTTTCAACATTTTGGAAATCCCGCTGAAACTTTGGACATTGTCGCGAAGGGTTCCCAATCCCCGACAAGATTGGTACCCTTTCACGTCCAAATCTCTCAAACTCCGGGAGAGATTCTCAAAACCAAGGTTGACATGTTTCGAGTTCCTTTCAACATTTTGGAAATCCCGCTGAAACTTTGGACATTCTCGCGAAGGGTTCCCGATCCCCGACAAGACTGGTACCCTTTCACGTCCAAATCTCTCAAACTCCGGGAGAGATTCTCAAAACCAAGGTTGACATGTTTCGAGTTCCTTTCAACATTTTGGAAATCCCGCTGAAACTTTGGACATTCTCGCGAAGGGTTCCCAATCCCCGACAAGATTGGTACCCTTTCACGTGCAAATCTCTCAAACTCCGGGAGAGATTCTCACAACCAAGGTTGACATGTTTCGAGTTCCTTTCAACATTTTGGAAATCCCGCTGAAACTTTGGACATTCTCGCGAAGGGTTCCCAATCCCCGACAAGATTGGTACCCTTTCACGTCCAAATCTCTCAAAGTCCGGGAGAGATTCTCAAAACCAAGGTTGACATGTTTCGAGTTCCTTTCAACATTTTGGAAATCCCGCTGAAACTTTGGACATTCTCACGAAGGGTTCCCAATCCCCGACAAGATTGGTACCCTTTCACGTCCAAATCTCTCAAACTCCGGGAGAGATTCTCAAAACCAAGGTTGACATGTTTCGAGTTCCTTTCAACATTTTGGAAATCCTGCTGAAACTTTGGACATTCTCACGAAGGGTTCCCAATCCCCGACAAGATTGGTACCCTTTCACGTCCAAATCTCTCAAACTCCGGGAGAGATTCTCAAAACCAAGGTTGACATGGTTCGAGTTCCTTTCAACATTTTGGAAATCCCGCTGAAACTTTGGACATTCTCGCGAAGGGTTCCCAATGCCCGACAAGATTGGTACCCTTTCACGTCCAAATCTCTCAAACTCCGGGAGAGATTCTCAAAACCAAGGTTGACATGTTTCGAGTTCCTTTCAACATTTTGGAAATCCCGCTGAAACTTTGGACATTCTCGCGAAGGGTTCCCAATCCCCGACAAGATTGGTACCCTTTCACGTCCAAATCTCTCAAACTCCGGGAGAGATTCTCAAAACCAAGGTTGACATGTTTCGAGTTCCTTTCAACATTTTGGAAATCCCGCTGAAACTTTGGACATTCTCGCGAAGGGTTCCCGATCCCCGACAAGATTGGTACCCTTTGACGTCCAAATCTCTCAAACTCCGGGAGAGATTCTCAAAACCAAGGTTGACATGGTTCGAGTTCCTTTCAACATTTTGGAAATCCCGCTGAAACTTTGGACATTCTCGCGAAGGGTTCCCAATCCCCGACAAGATTGGTACCCTTTCACGTCCAAATCTCTCAAACTCCGGGAGAGATTCTCAAAACCAAGGTTGACATGTTTCGAGTTCCTTTCAACATTTTGGAAATCCCGCTGAAACTTTGGACATTGTCGCGAAGGGTTCCCAATCCCCGACAAGATTGGTACCCTTTCACGTCCAAATCTCAGAAACTCCGGGAGAGATTCTCAAAACCAAGGTTGACATGTTTCGAGTTCCTTTCAACATTTTGGAAATCCCGCTGAAACTTTGGACATTCTCGCGAAGGGTTCCCGATCCCCGACAAGACTGGTACCCTTTCACGTCCAAATCTCTCAAACTCCGGGAGAGATTCTCAAAACCAAGCTTGACATGTTTCGAGTTCCTTTCAACATTTTGGAAATCCCGCTGAAACTTTGGACATTCTCGCGAAGGGTTCCCAATCCCCGACAAGATTGGTACCCTTTCACGTCCAAATCTCTCAAAGTCCGGGAGAGATTCTCAAAACCATGGCTGACATGTTTCGAGTTCCTTTCAACATTTTGGAAATCCCGCTGAAACTTTGGACATTCTCGCGAAGGGTTCCCAATCCCCGACAAGATTGGTACCCTTTCACGTCCAAATCTCTCAAACTCCGGGAGAGATTCTCAAAACCAAGGTTGACATGTTTCGAGTTCCTTTCAACATTTTGGAAATCCCGCTGAAACTTTGGACATTCTCGCGAAGGGTTCCCGATCCCCGACAAGACTGGTACCCTTTCACGTCCAAATCTCTCAAACTCCGGGAGAGATTCTCAAAACCAAGGTTGACATGTTTCGAGTTCCTTTCAACATTTTGGAAATCCCGCTGAAACTTTGGACATTCTCGCGAAGGGTTCCCAATCCCCGACAAGATTGGTACCCTTTCACGTCCAAATCTCTCAAAGTCCGGGAGAGATTCTCAAAACCAAGGTTGACATGTTTCGAGTTCCTTTCAACATTTTGGAAATCCCGCTGAAACTTTGGACATTCTGGAGAAGGGTTCCCAATCCCCGACAAGATTGGTACCCTTTCACGTCCAAATCTCTCAAAGTCCGGGAGAGATTCTCAAAACCAAGGTTGACATGGTTCGAGTTCCTTTCAACATTTTGGAAATCCCGCTGAAACTTTGGACATTCTCGCGAAGGGTTCCCAATCCCCGACAAGATTGGTACCCTTTCACGTGCAAATCTCTCAAACTCCGGGAGAGATTCTCAAAACCAAGGTTGACATGTTTCGAGTTCCTTTCAACATTTTGGAAATCCCGCTGAAACTTTGGACATTCTGGCGAAGGGTTCCCAATCCCCGACAAGATTGGTACCCTTTCACGTCCAAATCTCTCAAACTCCGGGAGAGATTCTCAAAACCAGGGTTGACATGGTTCGAGTTCCTTTCAACATTTTGGAAATCCCGTTGAAACTTTGGACATTCTCGCGAAGGGTTCCCAATCCCCAACAAGATTGGTACCCTTTCACGTCCAAATCTCTCAAACTCCGGGAGAGATTCTCAAAACCAAGGTTGACATGGTTCGAGTTCCTTTCAACATTTTGGAAATCCCGCTGAAACTTTGGACATTCTCGCGAAGGGTTCCCAATCCCCGACAAGATTGGTACCCTTTCACGTCCAAATCTCTCAAACTCCGGGAGAGATTCTCAAAACCAAGGTTGACATGTTTCGAGTTCCTTTCAACATTTTGGAAATCCCGCTGAAACTTTGGACATTCTCGCGAAGGGTTCCCAATCCCCGACAAGATTGGTACCCTTTCACGTCCAAATCTCTCAAACTCCGGGAGAGATTCTCAAAACCAAGGTTGACATGTTTCGAGTTCCTTTCAACATTTTGGAAATCCTGCTGAAACTTTGGACATTCTCGCGAAGGGTTCCCAATCCCCAACAAGATTGGTACCCTTTCACGTCCAAATCTCTCAAACTCCGGGAGAGATTCTCAAAACCAAGGTTGACATGTTTCGAGTTCCTTTCAACATTTTGGAAATCCCGCTGAAACTTTGGACATTCTCGCGAAGGGTTCCCAATCCCCGACAAGATTGTTACCCTTTCACGTCCAAATCTCTCAAACTCCGGGAGAGATTCTCAAAACCAAGGTTGACATGTTTTGAGTTCCTTTCAACATTTTGGAAATCCCGCTGAAACTTTGGACATTCTGGCGAAGGGTTCCCAATCCCCGACAAGATTGGTACCCTTTCACGTCCAAATCTCTCAAACTCCGGGAGAGATTCTCAAAAGCAAGGTTGACATGGTTCGAGTTCCTTTCAACATTTTGGAAATCCCGCTGAAACTTTGGACATTCTCACGAAGGGTTCCCAATCCCCGACAAGATTGGTACCCTTTCACGTCCAAATCTCTCAAACTCCGGGAGAGATTCTCAAAACCAAGGTTGACATGTTTCGAGTTCCTTTCAACATTTTGGAAATCCCGCTGAAACTTTGGACATTGTCGCGAAGGGTTCCCAATCCCCGACAAGATTGGTACCCTTTCACGTCCAAATCTCTCAAACTCCGGGAGAGATTCTCAAAACCAAGGTTGACATGTTTCGAGTTCCTTTCAACATTTTGGAAATCCCGCTGAAACTTTTGACATTCTCGCGAAGGGTTCCCGATCCCCGACAAGACTGGTACCCTTTCACGTCCAAATCTCTCAAACTCCGGGAGAGATTCTCAAAACCAAGGTTGACATGTTTCGAGTTCCTTTCAACATTTTGGAAATCCCGCTGAAACTTTGGACATTGTCGCGAAGGGTTCCCAATCCCCGACAAGATTGGTACCCTTTCACGTCCAAATCTCTCAAACTCCGGGAGAGATTCTCAAAACCAAGGTTGACATGTTTCGAGTTCCTTTCAACATTTTGGAAATCCCGCTGAAACTTCGGACATTCTGGCGAAGGGTTCCCAATCCCCGACAAGATTGGTACCCTTTCACGTCCAAATCTCTCAAACTCCGGGAGAGATTCTCAAAAGCAAGGTTGACATGGTTCGAGTTCCTTTCAACATTTTGGAAATCCCGCTGAAACTTTGGACATTCTCGCGAAGGGTTCCCAATCCCCGACAAGATTGGTACCCTTTCACGTCCAAATCTCTCAAACTCCGGCAGAGATTCTCAAAACCAAGTTTGACATGGTTCGAGTTCCTTTCAACATTTTGGAAATCCCGCTGAAACTTTGGAATTTCTGGCGAAGGGTTCCCAACCCCGACAAGATTGGTACCCTTTCACGTCCAAATCTCTCAAACTCCGGGAGAGATTCTCAAAACCAAGGTTGACATGGTTCGAGTTCCTTTCAACATTTTGGAAATCCCGCTGAAACTTTGGACATTCTCGCGAAGGGTTCCCAATCCCCGACAAGATTGGTACCCTTTCACGTCCAAATCTCTCAAAGTCCGGGAGAGATTCTCAAAACCAAGGTTGACATGTTTCGAGTTCCTTTCAACATTTTGGAAATCCCGCTGAAACTTTGGACATTCTCGCGAAGGGTTCCCAATCCCCGACAAGATTGGTACCCTTTCACGTCCAAATCTCTCAAACTCCGGGAGAGATTCTCAAAACCAAGGTTGACATGGTTCGAGTTCCTTTCAACATTTTGGAAATCCCGCTGAAACTTTGGACATTCTCGCGAAGGGTTCCCAATCCCCGACAAGATTGGTACCCTTTCACGTCCAAATCTCTCAAACTCCGGGAGAGATTCTCAAAACCAAGGTTGACATGTTTCGAGTTCCTTTCAACATTTTGGAAATCCCGCTGAAACTTTGGACATTCTGGCGAAGGGTTCCCAATCCCCGACAAGATTGGTACCCTTTCACGTCCAAATCTCTCAAACTCCGGGAGAGATTCTCAAAACCAAGGTTGACATGTTTCGAGTTCCTTTCAACATTTTGGAAATCCCGCTGAAACTTTGGACATTCTGGTGAAGGGTTCTCAATCCCCGACAGATTGGTACCTTTCACGTCCAAATCTCTCAAACTCCGGGAGAGATTCTCA
This sequence comes from Streptopelia decaocto, assembly GCF_964273445.1. Taxonomy (NCBI): domain Eukaryota; kingdom Metazoa; phylum Chordata; class Aves; order Columbiformes; family Columbidae; genus Streptopelia; species Streptopelia decaocto. The sequence continues at coordinate 41,545 of NW_028116023.1, forward strand.
AAACCAAGGTTGACATGTTTCGAGTTCCTTTCAACAGTTTGGAAATCCCGCTGAAACTTTGGACATTCTCGCGAAGGGTTCCCAATCCCCGAAAAGATTGGTACCCTTTCACGTCCAAATCTCTCAAAGTCCGGGAGAGATTCTCAAAACCAAGGTTGACATGTTTCGAGTTCCTTTCAACATTTTGGAAATCCGGCTGAAACTTTGGACATTCTCGCGAAGGGTTCCCAATCCCCGACAAGATTGGTACCCTTTCACGTCCAAATCTCTCAAACTCCGGGAGAGATTCTCAAAACCATGGTTGACATGTTTCGAGTTCCTTTCAACATTTTGGAAATCCCGCTGAAACTTTGGACATTCTCGCGAAGGATTTCCAATCCCCGACAAGATTGGTACCCTTTCATGTCCAAATCTCTCAAACTCCGGCAGAGATTCTCAAAACCAAGGTTGACATGTTTTGAGTTCCTTTCAACATTTTGGAAATCCCGCTGAAACTTTGGACATTCTCGCGAAGGGTTCCCAATCCCTGACAAGATTGGTACCCTTTTCACATCCAAATCTCTCAAACTCCGGGAGAGATTCTCAAAACCAAGGTTGACATGTTTCGAGTTCCTTTCAACATTTTGGAAATGCCGCTGAAACTCTGGACATTGTCGCGAAGGGTTCCCAATCCCCAACAAGATTGGTACCCTTTCACGTCCAAATCTCTCAAACTCCGGGAGAGATTCTCAAAACCAAGGTTGACATGTTTCGAGTTCCTTTCAACATTTTGGAAATCCCGCTGAAACTTTGGACATTCTGGCGAAGGGTTCCCAATCCCCGACAAGATTGGTACCCTTTCACGTCCAAATCTCTCAAACTCCGGGAGAGATTCTCAAAACCAAGGTTGACATGTTTCGAGTTCCTTTCAACATTTTGGAAATCCCGCTGAAACTTTGGACATTCTGGTGAAGGGTTCTCAATCCCCGACAGATTGGTACCTTTCACGTCCAAATCTCTCAAACTCCGGGAGAGATTCTCAAAACCAAGGTTGACATGTTTCGAGTTCCTTTCAACAGTTTGGAAATCCCGCTGAAACTTTGGACATTCTCGCGAAGGGTTCCCAATCCCCGAAAAGATTGGTACCCTTTCACGTGCAAATCTCTCAAACTCCGGGAGAGATTCTCAAAACCAAGGTTGACATGTTTCGAGTTCCTTTCAACATTTTGGAAATCCCGCTGAAACTTTGGACATTCTCGCGAAGGGTTCCCAATCCCCGACAAGATTGGTACCCTTTCACGCCCAAATCTCTCAAACTCCGGGAGAGATTCTCAAAACCAAGGTTGACATGTTTCGAGTTCCTTTCAACATTTTGGAAATCCCGCTGAAACTTTGGACATTCTCGCGAAGGGTTCCCGATCCCCGACAAGACTGGTACCCATTCACGTCCAAATCTCTCAAACTCCGGGAGAGATTCTCAAAACCAAGGTTGACATGTTTCGAGTTCCTTTCAACATTTTGGAAATCCGGCTGAAACTTTGGACATTCTCGCGAAGGGTTCCCAATCCCCGACAAGATTGGTACCCTTTCACGTCCAAATCTCTCAAACTCCGGGAGAGATTCTCAAAACCATGGTTGACATGTTTCGAGTTCCTTTCAACATTTTGGAAATCCCGCTGAAACTTTGGACATTCTCGCGAAGGATTTCCAATCCCCGACAAGATTGGTACCCTTTCATGTCCAAATCTCTCAAACTCCGGCAGAGATTCTCAAAACCAAGGTTGACATGTTTTGAGTTCCTTTCAACATTTTGGAAATCCCGCTGAAACTTTGGACATTCTCGCGAAGGGTTCCCAATCCCTGACAAGATTGGTACCCTTTTCACATCCAAATCTCTCAAACTCCGGGAGAGATTCTCAAAACCAAGGTTGACATGTTTCGAGTTCCTTTCAACATTTTGGAAATCCCGCTGAAACTCTGGACATTGTCGCGAAGGGTTCCCAATCCCCAACAAGATTGGTACCCTTTCACGTCCAAATCTCTCAAACTCCGGGAGAGATTCTCAAAACCAAGGTTGACATGTTTCGAGTTCCTTTCAACATTTTGGAAATCCCGCTGAAACTTTGGACATTGTCGCGAAGGGTTCCCAATCCCCGACAAGATTGGTACCCTTTCACGTCCAAATCTCTCAAACTCCGGGAGAGATTCTCAAAACCAAGGTTGACATGTTTCGAGTTCCTTTCAACATTTTGGAAATCCCTCTGAAACTTTGGACATTCTGGCGAAGGCTTCCCGATCCCCGACAAGATTGGTACTTTTTCACGTCCAAATCTCTCAAACTCCGGGAGAGATTCTCAAAACCAAGGTTGACATGGTTCCAGTTCCTTTCAACATTTTGGAAATCCCGCTGAAACTTTGGACATTCTCGCGAAGGGTTCCCAATCCCCGACAAGATTGGTACCCTTTCACGTCCAAATCTCTCAAACTCCGGGAGAGATTCTCAAAACCAAGGTTGACATGTTTCGAGTTCCTTTCAACATTTTGGAAATCCCGCTGAAACTTTGGACATTCTCGCGAAGGGTTCCCGATCCCCGACAAGACTGGTACCCTTTCACGTCCAAATCTCTCAAACTCCGGGAGAGATTCTCAAAACCAAGGTTGATATGTTTCGAGTTCCTTTCAACATTTTGGAAATCCCGCTGAAACTTTGGACATTGTCGCGAAGGGTTCCCAATCCCCGACAAGACTGGTACCCTTTCACGTCCAAATCTCTCAAACTCCGGGAGAGATTCTCAAAACCAAGGTTGACATGTTTCGAGTTCCTTTCAACATTTTGGAAATCCCGTTGAAACTTTGGACATTCTGGCGAAGGGTTCCCAATCCCCGACAAGATTGGTACCCTTTCACGTCCAAATCTCTCAAACTCCGGGAGAGATTCTCAAAACCAAGGTTGACATGTTTGGAGTTCCTTTCAACATTTTGGAAATCCCGCTGAAACTTTGGACATTCTGGCGAAGGGTTCCCAATCCCTGACAAGATTGGTACCCTTTCACGTCCAAATCTCTCAAACTCCGGGAGAGATTCTCAAAACCAAGGTTGACATGGTTCGAGTTCCTTTCAACATTTGGGAAATCCCGCTGAAACTTTGGACATTCTCGCGAAGGGTTCCCAATCCCCGGCAAGATTGGTACCCTTTCACGTCCAAATCTCTCAAACTCCGGGAGAGATTCTCAAAACCAAGGTTGACATGTTTCGAGTTCCTTTCAACATTTTGGAAATCCCGCTGAAACTTTGGACATTGTCGCGAAGGGTTCCCAATCCCCGACAAGATTGGTACCCTTTCACGTCCAAATCTCTCAAACTCCGGGAGAGATTCTCAAAACCAAGGTTGACATGTTTCGAGTTCCTTTCAACATTTTGGAAATCCCGCTGAAACTTTGGACATTCTGGCGAAGGCTTCCCGATCCCCGACAAGATTGGTACCCTTTCACGTCCAAATCTCTCAAACTCCGGGAGAGATTCTCAAAACCAAGGTTGACATGGTTCCAGTTCCTTTCAACATTTTGGAAATCCCGCTGAAACTTTGGACATTCTCGCGAAGGGTTCCCAATCCCCGACAAGATTGGTACCCTTTCACGTCCAAATCTCTCAAACTCCGGGAGAGATTCTCAAAACCAAGGTTGACATGTTTCGAGTTCCTTTCAACATTTTGGAAATCCCGCTGAAACTTTGGACATTCTCGCGAAGGGTTCCCGATCCCCGAAAAGATTGGTACCCTTTCACGTCCAAATCTCTCAAACTCTGGGAGAGATTCTGAAAACCAAGGTTGACATGTTTCGAGTTCCTTTCAACATTTTGGAAATCCCGCTGAAACTTTGGACATTCTCGCGAAGGGTTCCCAATCCCCGACAAGATTGGTACCCTTTCACGTCCAAATCTCTCAAACTCCGGGAGAGATTCTCAAAACCAAGGTTGACATGTTTCGAGTTCCTTTCAACATTTTGGAAATCCCGCTGAAACTTTAGACATTCTGGCGAAGGCTTCCCGATCCCCGACAAGATTGGTAAGCTTTCACGTCCAAATCTCTCAAACTCTGGGAGAGATTCTCAAAACCAAGGTTGACATGGTTCGAGTTCCTTTCAACATTTTGGAAATCCCGCTGAAACTTTGGACATTCTCGCGAAGGGTTCCCAATCCCCGACAAGATTGGTACCCTTTCACGTCCAAATCTCTCAAACTCCGGGAGAGATTCTCAAAACCAAGGTTGACATGTTTCGAGTTCCTTTCAACATTTTGGAAATCCCGCTGAAACTTTGGACATTCTCGCGAAGGGTTCCCAATCCCCGACAAGACTGGTACCCTTTCACGTCCAAATCTCTCAAACTCCGGGAGAGATTCTCAAAACCAAGGTTGACATGGTTCCAGTTCCTTTCAACATTTTGGAAATCCCGCTGAAACTTTGGACATTCTCGCGAAGGGTTCCCAATCCCCGACAAGATTGGTACCCTTTCATGTCCAAATCTCTCAAAGTCCGGGAGAGATTCTCAAAACCATGGCTGACATGTTTCGAGTTCCTTTCAACATTTTGGAAATCCCGCTGAAACTTTGGACATTCTCGCGAAGGGTTCCCGATCCCCGAAAAGATTGGTACCCGTTCACGTCCAAATCTCTCAAACTCCGGGAGAGATTCTCAAAACCAAGGTTGATATGTTTCGAGTTCCTTTCAACATTTTGGAAATCCCGCTGAAACTTTGGACATTGTCGCGAAGGGTTCCCAATCCCCGACAAGACTGGTACCCTTTCACGTCCAAATCTCTCAAACTCTGGGAGAGATTCTGAAAACCAAGGTTGACATGTTTCGAGTTCCTTTCAACATTTTGGAAATCCCGCTGAAACTTTGGACATTCTCGCGAAGGGTTCCCAATCCCCGACAAGATTGGTACCCTTTCACGTCCAAATCTCTCAAACTCCGGGAGAGATTCTCAAAACCAAGGTTGACATGTTTCGAGTTCCTTTCAACATTTTGGAAATCCCGCTGAAACTTTGGACATTCTGGCGAAGGCTTCCCGATCCCCGACAAGATTGGTACCCTTTCACGTCCAAATCTCTCAAACTCCGGGAGAGATTCTCAAAACCAAGGTTGACATGGTTCCAGTTCCTTTCAACATTTTGGAAATCCCGCTGAAACTTTGGACATTCTCGCGAAGGGTTCCCAATCCCCGACAAGATTGGTACCATTTCACGTCCAAATCTCTCAAACTCCGGGAGAGATTCTCAAAACCAAGGTTGACATGTTTCGAGTTCCTTTCAACATTTTGGAAATCCCGCTGAAACTTTGGACATTCTCGCGAAGGGTTCCCGATCCCCGAAAAGATTGGTACCCGTTCACATCCAAATCTCTCAAACTCCGGGAGAGATTCTCAAAACCAAGGTTGATATGTTTCGAGTTCCTTTCAACATTTTGGAAATCCCGCTGA
>NW_028116022.1:0-43798 GCF_964273445.1 Streptopelia decaocto
ATTGAAACTTTTCAAATCCCTCTCAAAATTGTTGAAATTCTGTTGAAGCTTTTAAAATTCTCTCTAGAATTTTCAAAATCCATGTCCACATGTTTACAATTTCACGTCAAAAAATGGCTAAAATTCCAGTTGAACTTTTTTCAAAGTCCCTTAAAAATTTTCCAATTTTTGTCCCAATTCTTCCCATTCCCATTGAAACTTTTCAAATCCCTCTCAAAATTGTTGAAATTCTCTTGAAGCTTTTAAAATTCTCTCTAGAATTTTCAAAATCCATGGCCACATGTTTACAATTTCACGTCAAAAAATTGCTAAAATTCCAGTTGAAATTTTTTCAAAGTCCCTTAAAAATTTTCCAATTTTTGTCCCAATTCTTCCCATTCCCATTGAAACTTTTCAAATCCCTCTCAAAACTGTTGAAATTCTGTTGAAGCTTTTAAAATTCTCTCTAGAATTTTCAAAATCCATGGCCACATGTTTACAATTTCACATAAAAAAATGGCTAAAATTCCAGTTGAAATTTTTTCAAAGTCCCTTAAAAATTTTCCAATTTTTGTCCCAATTCTTCCCATTCCCATTGAAACTTTTCAAATCCCTCTCAAAACTGTTGAAATTCTGTTGAAGCTTTTAAAATTCTCTCTAGAATTTTCAAAATCCATGGCCACATGTTTACAATTTCACGTCAAAAAATGGCTAAAATTCCAGTTGAAATTTTTTCAAAGTCCCTGAAAAATTTTCCAATTTTTGTCCCAATTCTTCCCATTCCCATTGAAACTTTTCAAATCCCTCTCAAAATTGTTGAAATTCTCTTGAAGCTTTTAAAATTCTCTCTAGAATTTTCAAAATCCACTTCAACATGTTTACAATTTCACGTCAAAAAATGGCTAAAATTCCAGTTGAAATGTTTTCAAAGTCCCTTAAAAAATTTCCAATTTTTGTCCCAATTCTTCCCATTCCCATTGAAACTTTTCAAATCCCTCTCAAAATTGTTGAAATTCTGTTGAAGCTTTTAAAATTCTCTCTAGAATTTTCAAAATCCATGGCCACATGTTTACAATTTCACGTAAAAAAATGGCTAAAATTCCAGTTGAAATTTTTTCAAAGTCCCTTAAAAATTTTCCAATTTTTGTCCCAATTCTTCCCATTCCCATTGAAACTTTTCAAATCCCTCTCAAAATTGTTGAAATTCTGTTGAAGCTTTTAAAATTCTCTCTAGAATTTTCAAAATCAATGTCCACATGTTTACAATTTCACATAAAAAATGGCTAAAATTCCAGTTGAAATTTTTTCAAAGTCCCTTAAAAATTTTCCAATTTTTGTCCCAATTCTTCTCATTCCCATTGAAACTTTTCAAATCCCTCTCAAAACTGTTGAAATTCTCTTGAAGCTTTTAAAATTCTCTCTAGAATTTTCAAAATCCATGTCCACATGTTTACAATTTCACGTCAAAAAATGGCTAAAATTCCAGTTGAAAATTTTTCAAAGTCCCTTAAAAATTTTCCAATTTTTGTCCCAATTCTTCCCATTCCCATTGAAACTTTTCAAATCCCTCTCAAAATTGTTGAAATTCTCTTGAAGCTTTTAAAATTTTCTCTAGAATTTTGAAAATCCATGGCCACATGTTTACAATTTCATGTCAAAAAATGGCTAAAATTCCAGTTGAAATTTTTTCAAAGTCCCTTAAAAATTTTCCAATTTTTGTCCCAATTCTTCCCATTCCCATTGAAACTTTTCAAATCCCTCTCAAAATTGTTGAAATTCTGTTGAAGCTTTTAAAATTCTCTCTAGAATTTTCAAAATCCATGGCCACATGTTTACAATTTCACGTAAAAAAATGGCTAAAATTCCAGTTGAAATTTTTTCAAAGTCCCTTAAAAATTTTCCAATTTTTGTCCCAATTCTTCCCATTCCCATTGAAACTTTTCAAATCCCTCTCAAAATTGTTGAAATTCTGTTGAAGCTTTTAAAATTCTCTCTAGAATTTTCAAAATCCACTTCAACATGTTTACAATTTCACGTCAAAAAATGGCTAAAATTCCAGTTGAAATGTTTTCAAAGTCCCTTAAAAATTTTCCAATTTTTGTCCCAATTCTTCCCATTCCCATTGAAACTTTTCAAATCCCTCTCAAAATTGTTGAAATTCTCTTGAAGCTTTTAAAATTCTCTCTAGAATTTTCAAAAACCATGGCCACATGTTTACAATTTCACGTCAAAAAATGGCTAAAATTCCAGTTGAAATTTTTTCAAAGTCCCTTAAAAATTTTCCAATTTTTGTCCCAATTCTTCCCATTCCCATTGAAACTTTTCAAATCCCTCTCAAAATTGTTGAAATTCTGTTGAAGCTTTTAAAATTCTCTCTAGAACTTTCAAAATCCATGTCCACATGTTTACAATTTCACATAAAAAAATTGCTAAAATTCCAGTTGAAATTTTTTCAAAGTCCCTTAAAAATTTTCCAATTTTTGTCCCACTTCTTCCCATTCCCATTGAAACTTTTCAAATCCCTCTCAAAATTGTTGAAATTCTCTTGAAGCTTTTAAAATTCTCTCTAGAATTTTCAAAATCCATGGCCACATGTTTACAATTTCACGTCAAAAAATGGCTAAAATTCCAGTTGAAATGTTTTCAAAGTCCCTTAAAAATTTTCCAATTTTTGTCCCAATTCTTCCCATTCCCATTGAAACTTTTCAAATCCCTCTCAAAATTGTTGAAATTCTGTTGAAGCTTTTAAAATTCTCTCTAGAATTTTCAAAATCCACTTCAACATGTTTACAATTTCACGTCAAAAAATGGCTAAAATTCCAGTTGAAATTTTTTCAAAGTCCCTTAAAAATTTTCCAATTTTTGTCCCAATTCTTCCCATTCCCATTGAAACTTTTCAAATCCCTCTCAAAATTGTTGAAATTCTGTTGAAGCTTTTAAAATTCTCTCTAGAATTTTCAAAATCCATGTCCACATGTTTACAATTTCACGTCAAAAAATGGCTAAAATTCCAGTTGAAATTTTTTCAAAGTCCCTTAAAAATTTTCCAATTTTTGTCCCAATTCTTCCCATTCCCATTGAAACTTTTCAAATCCCTCTCAAAACTGTTGAAATTCTGTTGAAGCTTTTAAAATTCTCTCTAGAATTTTCAAAATCCATGGCCACATGTTTACAATTTCACGTCAAAAAATGGCTAAAATTCCAGTTGAAATTTTTTCAAAGTCCCTTAAAAATTTTCCAATTTTTGTCCCAATTCTTCCCATTCCCATTGAAACTTTTCAAATCCCTCTCAAAATTGTTGAAATTCTCTTGAAGCTTTTAAAATTCTCTCTAGAATTTTCAAAATCCACTTCAACATGTTTACAATTTCACGTCAAAAAATGGCTAAAATTCCAGTTGAAATGTTTTCAAAGTCCCTTAAAAATTTTCCAATTTTTGTCCCAATTCTTCCCATTCCCATTGAAACTTTTCAAATCCCTCTCAAAATTGTTGAAATTCTCTTGAAGCTTTTAAAATTCTCTCTAGAATTTTCAAAATCCATGTCCACATGTTTACAATTTCACGACAAAAAATGGCTAAAATTCCAGTTGAAATTTTTTCAAAGTCCCTTAAAAATTTTCCAATTTTTGTCCCAATTCTTCCCATTCCCATTGAAACTTTTCAAATCCCTCTCAAAATTGTTGAAATTCTGTTGAAGCTTTTAAAATTCTCTCTAGAATTTTCAAAATCCATGGCCACATGTTTACAATTTCACGTCAAAAAATGGCTAAAATTCCAGTTGAAATTTTTTCAAAGTCCCTTAAAAATTTTCCAATTTTTGTCCCAATTCTTCCCATTCCCATTGAAACTTTTCAAATCCCTCTCAAAACTGTTGAAATTCTGTTGAAGCTTTTAAAATTCTCTCTAGAATTTTCAAAATCCATGTCCACATATTTACAATTTCACATAAAAAAATGGCTAAAATTCCAGTTGAAATTTTTTCAAAGTCCCTTAAAAATTTTCCAATTTTTGTCCCAATTCTTCCCATTCCCATTGAAACTTTTCAAATCCCTCTCAAAATTGTTGAAATTCTCTTGAAGCTTTTAAAATTCTCTCTAGAATTTTCTAAATCCACTTCAACATGTTTACAATTTCACGTCAAAAAATGGCTAAAATTCCAGTTGAAATTTTTTCAAAGTCCCTGAAAAATTTTCCAATTTTTGTCCCAATTCTTCCCATTCCCATTGAAACTTTTCAAATCCCTCTCAAAATTGTTGAAATTCTCTTGAAGCTTTTAAAATTCTCTCTAGAATTTTCAAAATCCACTTCAACATGTTTACAATTTCACGTCAAAAAATTGCTAAAATTCCAGTTGAAATTTTTTCAAAGTCCCTTAAAAATTTTCCAATTTTTGTCCCAATTCTTCCCATTCCCATTGAAACTTTTCAAATCCCTCTCAAAATTGTTGAAATTCTCTTGAAGCTTTTAAAATTCTCTCTAGAATTTTCAAAATCCACTTCAACATGTTTACAATTTCACGTCAAAAAATGGCTAAAATTCCAGTTGAAATTTTTTCAAAGTCCCTTAAAAATTTTCCAATTTTTGTCCCAATTCTTCCCATTCCCATTGAAACTTTTCAAATCCCTCTCAAAATTGTTGAAATTGTGTTGAAGCTTTTAAAATTCTCTCTAGAATTTTCAAAATCCACTTCAACATGTTTACAATTTCACGTCAAAAAATGGCTAAAATTCCAGTTGAAATGTTTTCAAAGTCCCTTAAAAATTTTCCAATTTTTGTCCCAATTCTTCCCATTCCCATTGAAACTTTTCAAATCCCTCTCAAAATTGTTGAAATTCTCTTGAAGCTTTTAAAATTCTCTCTAGAATTTTCAAAATCCACTTCAACATGTTTACAATTTCACGTCAAAAAATTGCTAAAATTCCAGTTGAAATGTTTTCAAAGTCCCTTAAAAATTTTCCAATTTTTGTCCCAATTTTTCCCATTCCCATTGAAAGTTTTCAAATCCCTCTCAAAATTGTTGAAATTCTCTTGAAGCTTTTAAAATTCTCTCTAGAATTTTCAAAATCCATGGCCACATGTTTACAATTTCATGTCAAAAAATGGCTAAAATTCCAGTTGAAATTTTTTCAAAGTCCCTTAAAAATTTTCCAATTTTTGTCCCAATTCTTCCCATTCCCATTGAAACTTTTCAAATCCCTCTCAAAATTGTTGAAATTCTCTTGAAGCTTTTAAAATTTCTCTAGAATTTTCAAAATCCATGGCCACATGTTTACAATTTCATGTCAAAAAATGGCTAAAATTCCAGTTGAAATTTTTTCAAAGTCCCTGAAAAATTTTCCAATTTTTGTCCCAATTCTTCCCATTCCCATTGAAACTTTTCAAATCCCTCTCAAAATTGTTGAAATTCTGTTGAAGCTTTTAAAATTCTCTCTAGAATTTTCAAAATCCATGGCCACATGTTTACAATTTCACGTCAAAAAATGGCTAAAATTCCAGTTGAAATTTTTTCAAAGTCCCTTAAAAATTTTCCAATTTTTGTCCCAATTCTTCCCATTCCCATTGAAACTTTTCAAATCCCTCTCAAAATTGTTGAAATTCTCTTGAAGCTTTTAAAATTCTCTCTAGAATTTTCAAAATCCACTTCAACATGTTTACAATTTCACGTCAAAAAATTGCTAAAATTCCAGTTGAAATTTTTTCAAAGTCCCTTAAAAATTTTCCAATTTTTGTCCCAATTCTTCCCATTCCCATTGAAACTTTTCAAATCCCTCTCAAAATTGTTGAAATTCTCTTGAAGCTTTTAAAATTCTCTCTAGAATTTTCAAAATCCACTTCAACATGTTTACAATTTCACGTCAAAAAATGGCTAAAATTCCAGTTGAAATTTTTTCAAAGTCCCTTAAAAATTTTCCAATTTTTGTCCCAATTCTTCCCATTCCCATTGAAACTTTTCAAATCCCTCTCAAAATTGTTGAAATTGTGTTGAAGCTTTTAAAATTCTCTCTAGAATTTTCAAAATCCACTTCAACATGTTTACAATTTCACGTCAAAAAATGGCTAAAATTCCAGTTGAAATGTTTTCAAAGTCCCTTAAAAATTTTCCAATTTTTGTCCCAATTCTTCCCATTCCCATTGAAACTTTTCAAATCCCTCTCAAAATTGTTGAAATTCTCTTGAAGCTTTTAAAATTCTCTCTAGAATTTTCAAAATCCACTTCAACACGTTTACAATTTCACGTCAAAAAATTGCTAAAATTCCAGTTGAAATGTTTTCAAAGTCCCTTAAAAATTTTCCAATTTTTGTCCCAATTTTTCCCATTCCCATTGAAAGTTTTCAAATCCCTCTCAAAATTGTTGAAATTCTCTTGAAGCTTTTAAAATTCTCTCTAGAATTTTCAAAATCCATGGCCACATGTTTACAATTTCATGTCAAAAAATGGCTAAAATTCCAGTTGAAATTTTTTCAAAGTCCCTTAAAAATTTTCCAATTTTTGTCCCAATTCTTCCCATTCCCATTGAAACTTTTCAAATCCCTCTCAAAATTGTTGAAATTCTCTTGAAGCTTTTAAAATTTTCTCTAGAATTTTCAAAATCCATGGCCACATGTTTACAATTTCATGTCAAAAAATGGCTAAAATTCCAGTTGAAATTTTTTCAAAGTCCCTGAAAAATTTTCCAATTTTTGTCCCAATTCTTCCCATTCCCATTGAAACTTTTCAAATCCCTCTCAAAATTGTTGAAATTCTGTTGAAGCTTTTAAAATTCTCTCTAGAATTTTCAAAATCCATGGCACATGTTTACAATTTCACGTCAAAAAATGGCTAAAATTCCAGTTGAAATTTTTCAAAGTCCCTTAAAAATTTTCCAATTTTTGTCCCAATTCTTCCCATTCCCATTGAAACTTTTCAAATCCCTCTCAAAATTGTTGAAATTCTGTTGAAGCTTTTAAAATTCTCTCTAGAATTTTCAAAATCCACTTCAACATGTTTACAATTTCACGTCAAAAAATTGCTAAAATTCCAGTTGAAATGTTTTCAAAGTCCCTTAAAAATTTTCCAATTTTTGTCCCAATTCTTCCCATTCCCATTGAAACTTTTCAAATCCCTCTCAAAATTGTTGAAATTCTCTTGAAGCTTTTAAAATTCTCTCTAGAATTTTCAAAATCCATGGCCACATGTTTACAATTTCACATAAAAAAATTGCTAAAATTCCAGTTGAAATTTTTTCAAAGTCCCTTAAAAATTTTCCAATTTTTGTCCCACTTCTTCCCATTCCCATTGAAACTTTTCAAATCCCTCTCAAAATTGTTGAAATTCTCTTGAAGCTTTAAAATTCTCTCTAGAATTTTCAAAATCCATGGCCACATGTTTACAATTTCACGTCAAAAAATGGCTAAAATTCCAGTTGAAATTTTTTCAAAGTCCCTTAAAAATTTTCCAATTTTTGTCCCAATTCTTCCCATTCCCATTGAAACTTTTCAAATCCCTCTCAAAATTGTTGAAATTCTGTTGAAGCTTTTAAAATTCTCTCTAGAATTTTCAAAATCCACTTCAACATGTTTACAATTTCACGTCAAAAAATGGCTAAAATTCCAGTTGAAATTTTTTCAAAGTCCCTTAAAAATTTTCCAATTTTTGTCCCAATTCTTCCCATTCCCATTGAAACTTTTCAAATCCCTCTCAAAATTGTTGAAATTCTGTTGAAGCTTTTAAAATTCTCTCTAGAATTTTCAAAATCCATGTCCACATGTTTACAATTTCACGTCAAAAAATGGCTAAAATTCCAGTTGAAATTTTTTCAAAGTCCCTTAAAAATTTTCCAATTTTTGTCCCAATTCTTCCCATTCCCATTGAAACTTTTCAAATCCCTCTCAAAATTGTTGAAATTCTCTTGAAGCTTTTAAAATTCTCTCTAGAATTTTCAAAATCCATGTCCACATGTTTACAATTTCACGTAAAAAAATGGCTAAAATTCCAGTTGAAATTTTTTCAAAGTCCCTTAAAAATTTTCCAATTTTTGTCCCAATTCTTCCCATTCCCATTGAAACTTTTCAAATCCCTCTCAAAATTGTTGAAATTCTCTTGAAGCTTTTAAAATTCTCTCTAGAATTTTCAAAATCCACTTCAACATGTTTACAATTTCACGTCAAAAAATGGCTAAAATTCCAGTTGAACTTTTTTCAAAGTCCCTTAAAAAATTTCCAATTTTTGTCCCAATTCTTCCCATTCCCATTGAAACTTTTCAAATCCCTCTCAAAATTGTTGAAATTCTCTTGAAGCTTTTAAAATTCTCTCTAGAATTTTCAAAATCCATGTCCACATGTTTACAATTTCACGACAAAAAATGGCTAAAATTCCAGTTGAAATTTTTTCAAAGTCCCTTAAAAATTTTCCAATTTTTGTCCCAATTCTTCCCATTCCCATTGAAACTTTTCAAATCCCTCTCAAAATTGTTGAAATTCTGTTGAAGCTTTTAAAATTCTCTCTAGAATTTTCAAAATCCATGGCCACATGTTTACAATTTCACGTCAAAAAATGGCTAAAATTCCAGTTGAAATTTTTTCAAAGTCCCTGAAAAATTTTCCAATTTTTGTCCCAATTCTTCCCATTCCCATTGAAACTTTTCAAATCCCTCTCAAAACTGTTGAAATTCTGTTGAAGCTTTTAAAATTCTCTCTAGAATTTTCAAAATCCATGTCCACATATTTACAATTTCACATAAAAAAATGGCTAAAATTCCAGTTGAAATTTTTTCAAAGTCCCTTAAAAATTTTCCAATTTTTGTCCCAATTCTTCCCATTCCCATTGAAACTTTTCAAATCCCTCTCAACATTGTTGAAATTCTGTTGAAGCTTTTAAAATTCTCTCTAGAATTTTCAAAATCCATGTCCACATGTTTACAATTTCACGTCAAAAAATGGCTAAAATTCCAGTTGAAATTTTTTCAAAGTCCCTTAAAAATTTTCCAATTTTTGTCCCAATTCTTCCCATTCCCATTGAAACTTTTCAAATCCCTCTCAAAATTGTTGAAATTCTCTTGAAGCTTTTAAAATTCTCTCTAGAATTTTCAAAATCCACTTCAACATGTTTACAATTTCACGTCAAAAAATGGCTAAAATTCCAGTTGAAATTTTTTCAAAGTCCCTTAAAAATTTTCCAATTTTTGTCCCAATTCTTCCCATTCCCATTGAAACTTTTCAAATCCCTCTCAAAACTGTTGAAATTCTGTTGAAGCTTTTAAAATTCTCTCTAGAATTTTCAAAATCCATGGCCACATGTTTACAATTTCACATAAAAAAATGGCTAAAATTCCAGTTGAAATTTTTTCAAAGTCCCTTAACAATTTTCCAATTTTTGTCCCAATTCTTCCCATTCCCATTGAAACTTTTCAAATCCCTCTCAAAATTGTTGAAATTGTGTTGAAGCTTTTAAAATTCTCTCTAGAATTTTCAAATCCACTTCAACATGTTTACAATTTCACGTCAAAAAATGGCTAAAATTCCAGTTGAAATGTTTTCAAAGTCCCTTAAAAATTTTCCAATTTTTGTCCCAATTCTTCCCATTCCCATTGAAACTTTTCAAATCCCTCTCAAAATTGTTGAAATTCTCTTGAAGCTTTTAAAATTCTCTCTAGAATTTTCAAAATCCATGTCCACATGTTTACAATTTCACGACAAAAAATGGCTAAAATTCCAGTTGAAATTTTTTCAAAGTCCCTTAAAAATTTTCCAATTTTTGTCCCAATTCTTCCCATTCCCATTGAAACTTTTCAAATCCCTCTCAACATTGTTGAAATTCTCTTGAAGCTTTTAAAATTCTCTCTAGAATTTTCAAAATCCACTTCAACATGTTTACAATTTCACGTCAAAAAATGGCTAAAATTCCAGTTGAAATTTTTTCAAAGTCCCTGAAAAATTTTCCAATTTTTGTCCCAATTCTTCCCATTCCCATTGAAACTTTTCAAATCCCTCTCAAAACTGTTGAAATTCTGTTGAAGCTTTTAAAATTCTCTCTAGAATTTTCAAAATCCATGTCCACATATTTACAATTTCACATAAAAAAATGGCTAAAATTCCAGTTGAAATTTTTTCAAAGTCCCTTAAAAATTTTCCAATTTTTGTCCCAATTCTTCCCATTCCCATTGAAACTTTTCAAATCCCTCTCAAAATTGTTGAAATTCTCTTGAAGCTTTTAAAATTCTCTCTAGAATTTTCAAAATCCACTTCAACATGTTTACAATTTCACGTCAAAAAATTGCTAAAATTCCAGTTGAAATTTTTTCAAAGTCCCTTAAAAATTTTCCAATTTTTGTCCCAATTCTTCCCATTCCCATTGAAACTTTTCAAATCCCTCTCAAAATTGTTGAAATTCTCTTGAAGCTTTTAAAATTCTCTCTAGAATTTTCAAAATCCACTTCAACATGTTTACAATTTCACGTCAAAAAATTGCTAAAATTCCAGTTGAAATTTTTTCAAAGTCCCTTAAAAATTTTCCAATTTTTGTCCCAATTCTTCCCATTCCCATTGAAACTTTTCAAATCCCTCTCAAAATTGTTGAAATTCTCTTGAAGCTTTTAAAATTCTCTCTAGAATTTTCAAAATCCACTTCAACATGTTTACAATTTCACGTCAAAAAATGGCTAAAATTCCAGTTGAAATTTTTTCAAAGTCCCTTAAAAATTTTCCAATTTTTGTCCCAATTCTTCCCATTCCCATTGAAACTTTTCAAATCCCTCTCAACATTGTTGAAATTCTCTTGAAGCTTTTAAAATTCTCTCTAGAATTTTCAAAATCCATGTCCACATGTTTACAATTTCACGTCAAAAAATGGCTAAAATTCCAGTTGAAATTTTTTCAAAGTCCCTTAAAAATTTTCCAATTTTTGTCCCAATTCTTCCCATTCCCATTGAAACTTTTCAAATCCCTCTCAAAATTGTTGAAATTCTCTTGAAGCTTTTAAAATTCTCTCTAGAATTTTCAAAATCCACTTCAACATGTTTACAATTTCACGTCAAAAAATGGCTAAAATTCCAGTTGAAATGTTTTCAAAGTCCCTTAAAAAATTTCCAATTTTTGTCCCAATTCTTCCCATTCCCATTGAAACTTTTCAAATCCCTCTCAAAATTGTTGAAATTCTCTTGAAGCTTTTAAAATTCTCTCTAGAATTTTCAAAATCCATGTCCACATGTTTACAATTTCACATAAAAAAATTGCTAAAATTCCAGTTGAAATTTTTTCAAAGTCCCTTAAAAATTTTCCAATTTTTGTCCCAATTCTTCCCATTCCCATTGAAACTTTTCAAATCCCTCTCAAAATTGTTGAAATTCTCTTGAAGCTTTTAAAATTCTCTCTAGAATTTTCAAAATCCATGGCCACATGTTTACAATTTCACGTCAAAAAATGGCTAAAATTCCAGTTGAAATTTTTTCAAAGTCCCTTAAAAATTTTCCAATTTTTGTCCCAATTCTTCCCATTCCCATTGAAACTTTTCAAATCCCTCTCAAAATTGTTGAAATTCTCTTGAAGCTTTTAAAATTCTCTCTAGAATTTTCAAAATCCACTTCAACATGTTTACAATTTCACGTCAAAAAATGGCTAAAATTCCAGTTGAAATTTTTTCAAAGTCCCTTAAAAATTTTCCAATTTTTGTCCCAATTCTTCCCATTCCCATTGAAACTTTTCAAATCCCTCTCAAAATTGTTGAAATTCTCTTGAAGCTTTTAAAATTCTCTCTAGAATTTTCAAAATCCACTTCAACATGTTTACAATTTCACGTCAAAAAATGGCTAAAATTCCAGTTGAAATTTTTTCAAAGTCCCTTAAAAATTTTCCAATTTTTGTCCCAATTCTTCCCATTCCCATTGAAACTTTTCAAATCCCTCTCAAAATTGTTGAAATTCTGTTGAAGCTTTTAAAATTCTCTCTAGAATTTTCAAAATCCACTTCAACATGTTTACAATTTCACGTCAAAAAATTGCTAAAATTCCAGTTGAAATTTTTTCAAAGTCCCTTAAAAATTTTCCAATTTTTGTCCCAATTCTTCCCATTCCCATTGAAACTTTTCAAATCCCTCTCAAAATTGTTGAAATTCTGTTGAAGCTTTTAAAATTGTCTCTAGAATTTTCAAAATCCATGGCCACATGTTTACAATTTCACGTCAAAAAATGGCTAAAATTCCAGTTGAAATTTTTTCAAAGTCCCTTAAAAATTTTCCAATTTTTGTCCCAATTCTTCCCATTCCCATTGAAACTTTTCAAATCCCTCTCAAAACTGTTGAAATTCTGTTGAAGCTTTTAAAATTCTCTCTAGAATTTTCAAAATCCATGTCCACATGTTTACAATATCACCTAAAAAAATGGCTAAAATTCCAGTTGAAATTTTTTCAAAGTCCCTTAAAAATTTTCCAATTTTTGTCCCAATTCTTCCCATTCCCATTGAAACTTTTCAAATCCCTCTCAAAATTGTTGAAATTCTCTTGAAGCTTTTAAAATTCTCTCTAGAATTTTCAAAATCCACTTCAACATGTTTACAATTTCACGTCAAAAAATTGCTAAAATTCCAGTTGAAATTTTTTCAAAGTCCCTTAAAAATTTTCCAATTTTTGTCCCAATTCTTCCCATTCCCATTGAAACTTTTCAAATCCCTCTCAAAACTGTTGAAATTCTGTTGAAGCTTTTAAAATTCTCTCTAGAATTTTCAAAATCCATGGCCACATGTTTACAATTCCACATAAAAAAATGGCTAAAATTCCAGTTGAAATTTTTTCAAAGTCCCTTAAAAAATTTCCAATTTTTGTCCCAATTCTTCCCATTCCCATTGAAACTTTTCAAATCCCTCTCAAAATTGTTGAAATTCTGTTGAAGCTTTTAAAATTCTCTCTAGAATTTTCAAAATCCATGGCCACATGTTTACAATTTCACGTCAAAAAATGGCTAAAATTCCAGTTGAAATTTTTTCAAAGTCCCTTAAAAATTTTCCAATTTTTGTCCCAATTCTTCCCATTCCCATTGAAACTTTTCAAATCCCTCTCAAAATTGTTGAAATTCTCTTGAAGCTTTTAAAATTCTCTCTAGAATTTTCAAAATCCACTTCAACATGTTTACAATTTCACGTCAAAAAATGGCTAAAATTCCAGTTGAAATTTTTTCAAAGTCCCTTAAAAATTTTCCAATTTTTGTCCCAATTCTTCCCATTCCCATTGAAACTTTTCAAATCCCTCTCAAAATTGTTGAAATTCTGTTGAAGCTTTTAAAATTCTCTCTAGAATTTTCAAAATCCACTTCAACATGTTTACAATTTCACGTCAAAAAATTGCTAAAATTCCAGTTGAAATTTTTTCAAAGTCCCTTAAAAATTTTCCAATTTTTGTCCCAATTCTTCCCATTCCCATTGAAACTTTTCAAATCCCTCTCAAAATTGTTGAAATTCTCTTGAAGCTTTTAAAATTCTCTCTAGAATTTTCAAAATCCACTTCAACATGTTTACAATTTCACGTCAAAAAATTGCTAAAATTCCAGTTGAAATTTTTTCAAAGTCCCTTAAAAATTTTCCAATTTTTGTCCCAATTCTTCCCATTCCCATTGAAACTTTTCAAATCCCTCTCAAAATTGTTGAAATTCTCTTGAAGCTTTTAAAATTCTCTCTAGAATTTTCAAAATCCACTTCAACATGTTTACAATTTCACGTCAAAAAATGGCTAAAATTCCAGTTGAAATTTTTTCAAAGTCCCTTAAAAATTTTCCAATTTTTGTCCCAATTCTTCCCATTCCCATTGAAACTTTTCAAATCCCTCTCAACATTGTTGAAATTCTCTTGAAGCTTTTAAAATTCTCTCTAGAATTTTCAAAATCCATGTCCACATGTTTACAATATCACCTAAAAAAATGGCTAAAATTCCAGTTGAAATTTTTTCAAAGTCCCTTAAAAATTTTCCAATTTTTGTCCCAATTCTTCCCATTCCCATTGAAACTTTTCAAATCCCTCTCAAAATTGTTGAAATTCTCTTGAAGCTTTTAAAATTCTCTCTAGAATTTTCAAAATCCACTTCAACATGTTTACAATTTCACGTCAAAAAATGGCTAAAATTCCAGTTGAAATGTTTTCAAAGTCCCTTAAAAAATTTCCAATTTTTGTCCCAATTCTTCCCATTCCCATTGAAACTTTTCAAATCCCTCTCAAAATTGTTGAAATTCTCTTGAAGCTTTTAAAATTCTCTCTAGAATTTTCAAAATCCATGTCCACATGTTTACAATTTCACATAAAAAAATTGCTAAAATTCCAGTTGAAATTTTTTCAAAGTCCCTTAAAAATTTTCCAATTTTTGTCCCAATTCTTCCCATTCCCATTGAAACTTTTCAAATCCCTCTCAAAATTGTTGAAATTCTCTTGAAGCTTTTAAAATTCTCTCTAGAATTTTCAAAATCCATGGCCACATGTTTACAATTTCACGTCAAAAAATGGCTAAAATTCCAGTTGAAATTTTTTCAAAGTCCCTTAAAAATTTTCCAATTTTTGTCCCAATTCTTCCCATTCCCATTGAAACTTTTCAAATCCCTCTCAAAATTGTTGAAATTCTCTTGAAGCTTTTAAAATTCTCTCTAGAATTTTCAAAATCCACTTCAACATGTTTACAATTTCACGTCAAAAAATGGCTAAAATTCCAGTTGAAATTTTTTCAAAGTCCCTTAAAAATTTTCCAATTTTTGTCCCAATTCTTCCCATTCCCATTGAAACTTTTCAAATCCCTCTCAAAATTGTTGAAATTCTCTTGAAGCTTTTAAAATTCTCTCTAGAATTTTCAAAATCCACTTCAACATGTTTACAATTTCACGTCAAAAAATGGCTAAAATTCCAGTTGAAATTTTTTCAAAGTCCCTTAAAAATTTTCCAATTTTTGTCCCAATTCTTCCCATTCCCATTGAAACTTTTCAAATCCCTCTCAAAATTGTTGAAATTCTGTTGAAGCTTTTAAAATTCTCTCTAGAATTTTCAAAATCCACTTCAACATGTTTACAATTTCACGTCAAAAAATTGCTAAAATTCCAGTTGAAATTTTTTCAAAGTCCCTTAAAAATTTTCCAATTTTTGTCCCAATTCTTCCCATTCCCATTGAAACTTTTCAAATCCCTCTCAAAATTGTTGAAATTCTGTTGAAGCTTTTAAAATTGTCTCTAGAATTTTCAAAATCCATGGCCACATGTTTACAATTTCACGTCAAAAAATGGCTAAAATTCCAGTTGAAATTTTTTCAAAGTCCCTTAAAAATTTTCCAATTTTTGTCCCAATTCTTCCCATTCCCATTGAAACTTTTCAAATCCCTCTCAAAACTGTTGAAATTCTGTTGAAGCTTTTAAAATTCTCTCTAGAATTTTCAAAATCCATGTCCACATGTTTACAATATCACCTAAAAAAATGGCTAAAATTCCAGTTGAAATTTTTTCAAAGTCCCTTAAAAATTTTCCAATTTTTGTCCCAATTCTTCCCATTCCCATTGAAACTTTTCAAATCCCTCTCAAAATTGTTGAAATTCTCTTGAAGCTTTTAAAATTCTCTCTAGAATTTTCAAAATCCACTTCAACATGTTTACAATTTCACGTCAAAAAATTGCTAAAATTCCAGTTGAAATTTTTTCAAAGTCCCTTAAAAATTTTCCAATTTTTGTCCCAATTCTTCCCATTCCCATTGAAACTTTTCAAATCCCTCTCAAAACTGTTGAAATTCTGTTGAAGCTTTTAAAATTCTCTCTAGAATTTTCAAAATCCATGGCCACATGTTTACAATTCCACATAAAAAAATGGCTAAAATTCCAGTTGAAATTTTTTCAAAGTCCCTTAAAAAATTTCCAATTTTTGTCCCAATTCTTCCCATTCCCATTGAAACTTTTCAAATCCCTCTCAAAATTGTTGAAATTCTGTTGAAGCTTTTAAAATTCTCTCTAGAATTTTCAAAATCCATGGCCACATGTTTACAATTTCACGTCAAAAAATGGCTAAAATTCCAGTTGAAATTTTTTCAAAGTCCCTTAAAAATTTTCCAATTTTTGTCCCAATTCTTCCCATTCCCATTGAAACTTTTCAAATCCCTCTCAAAATTGTTGAAATTCTCTTGAAGCTTTTAAAATTCTCTCTAGAATTTTCAAAATCCATGGCCACATGTTTACAATTTCACGTCAAAAAATGGCTAAAATTCCAGTTGAAATTTTTTCAAAGTCCCTTAAAAATTTTCCAATTTTTGTCCCAATTCTTCCCATTCCCATTGAAACTTTTCAAATCCCTCTCAAAATTGTTGAAATTCTCTTGAAGCTTTTAAAATTCTCTCTAGAATTTTCAAAATCCACTTCAACATGTTTACAATTTCACGTCAAAAAATGGCTAAAATTCCAGTTGAAATTTTTTCAAAGTCCCTTAAAAATTTTCCAATTTTTGTCCCAATTCTTCCCATTCCCATTGAAACTTTTCAAATCCCTCTCAAAATTGTTGAAATTCTCTTGAAGCTTTTAAAATTCTCTCTAGAATTTTCAAAATCCACTTCAACATGTTTACAATTTCACGTCAAAAAATGGCTAAAATTCCAGTTGAAATTTTTTCAAAGTCCCTTAAAAATTTTCCAATTTTTGTCCCAATTCTTCCCATTCCATTGAAACTTTTCAAATCCCTCTCAAAATTGTTGAAATTCTGTTGAAGCTTTTAAAATTCTCTCTAGAATTTTCAAAATCCACTTCAACATGTTTACAATTTCACGTCAAAAAATTGCTAAAATTCCAGTTGAAATTTTTTCAAAGTCCCTTAAAAATTTTCCAATTTTTGTCCCAATTCTTCCCATTCCCATTGAAACTTTTCAAATCCCTCTCAAAATTGTTGAAATTCTGTTGAAGCTTTTAAAATTGTCTCTAGAATTTTCAAAATCCATGGCCACATGTTTACAATTTCACGTCAAAAAATGGCTAAAATTCCAGTTGAAATTTTTTCAAAGTCCCTTAAAAATTTTCCAATTTTTGTCCCAATTCTTCCCATTCCCATTGAAACTTTTCAAATCCCTCTCAAAACTGTTGAAATTCTGTTGAAGCTTTTAAAATTCTCTCTAGAATTTTCAAAATCCATGTCCACATGTTTACAATATCACCTAAAAAAATGGCTAAAATTCCAGTTGAAATTTTTTCAAAGTCCCTTAAAAATTTTCCAATTTTTGTCCCAATTCTTCCCATTCCCATTGAAACTTTTCAAATCCCTCTCAAAATTGTTGAAATTCTCTTGAAGCTTTTAAAATTCTCTCTAGAATTTTCAAAATCCACTTCAACATGTTTACAATTTCACGTCAAAAAATTGCTAAAATTCCAGTTGAAATTTTTTCAAAGTCCCTTAAAAATTTTCCAATTTTTGTCCCAATTCTTCCCATTCCCATTGAAACTTTTCAAATCCCTCTCAAAACTGTTGAAATTCTGTTGAAGCTTTTAAAATTCTCTCTAGAATTTTCAAAATCCATGGCCACATGTTTACAATTCCACATAAAAAAATGGCTAAAATTCCAGTTGAAATTTTTTCAAAGTCCCTTAAAAAATTTCCAATTTTTGTCCCAATTCTTCCCATTCCCATTGAAACTTTTCAAATCCCTCTCAAAATTGTTGAAATTCTGTTGAAGCTTTTAAAATTCTCTCTAGAATTTTCAAAATCCATGGCCACATGTTTACAATTTCACGTCAAAAAATGGCTAAAATTCCAGTTGAAATTTTTTCAAAGTCCCTTAAAAATTTTCCAATTTTTGTCCCAATTCTTCCCATTCCCATTGAAACTTTTCAAATCCCTCTCAAAATTGTTGAAATTCTCTTGAAGCTTTTAAAATTCTCTCTAGAATTTTCAAAATCCACTTCAACATGTTTACAATTTCACGTCAAAAAATGGCTAAAATTCCAGTTGAAATTTTTTCAAAGTCCCTTAAAAATTTTCCAATTTTTGTCCCAATTCTTCCCATTCCCATTGAAACTTTTCAAATCCCTCTCAAAATTGTTGAAATTCTGTTGAAGCTTTTAAAATTCTCTCTAGAATTTTCAAAATCCACTTCAACATGTTTACAATTTCACGTCAAAAAATTGCTAAAATTCCAGTTGAAATTTTTTCAAAGTCCCTTAAAAATTTTCCAATTTTTGTCCCAATTCTTCCCATTCCCATTGAAACTTTTCAAATCCCTCTCAAAATTGTTGAAATTCTCTTGAAGCTTTTAAAATTCTCTCTAGAATTTTCAAAATCCATGGCCACATGTTTACAATTTCACGTCAAAAAATGGCTAAAATTCCAGTTGAAATTTTTTCAAAGTCCCTTAAAAATTTTCCAATTTTTGTCCCAATTCTTCCCATTCCCATTGAAACTTTTCAAATCCCTCTCAAAATTGTTGAAATTCTCTTGAAGCTTTTAAAATTCTCTCTAGAATTTTCAAAATCCACTTCAACATGTTTACAATTTCACGTCAAAAAATTGCTAAAATTCTAGTTGAAATTTTTTCAAAGTCCCTTAAAAATTTTCCAATTTTTGTCCCAATTCTTCCCATTCCCATTGAAACTTTTCAAATCCCTCTCAAAACTGTTGAAATTCTGTTGAAGCTTTTAAAATTCTCTCTAGAATTTTCAAATCCATGGCCACATGTTTACAATTCCACATAAAAAAATGGCTAAAATTCCAGTTGAAATTTTTTCAAAGTCCCTTAAAAATTTTCCAATTTTTGTCCCAATTCTTCCCATTCCCATTGAAACTTTTCAAATCCCTCTCAAAATTGTTGAAATTCTCTTGAAGCTTTTAAAATTCTCTCTTGAATTTTCAAAATCCACTTCAACATGTTTACAATTTCACGTCAAAAAATGGCTAAAATTCCAGTTGAAATTTTTTCAAAGTCCCTTAAAAATTTTCCAATTTTTGTCCCAATTCTTCCCATTCCCATTGAAACTTTTCAAATCCCTCTCAAAATTGTTGAAATTCTGTTGAAGCTTTTAAAATTCTCTCTAGAATTTTCAAAATCCACTTCAACATGTTTACAATTTCACGTAAAAAAATTGCTAAAATTCCAGTTGAAATTTTTTCAAAGTCCCTTCAAAATTTTCCAATTTTTGTCCCAATTCTTCCCATTCCCATTGAAACTTTTCAAATCCCTCTCAAAACTGTTGAAATTCTGTTGAAGCTTTTAAAATTCTCTCTAGAATTTTCAAAATCCATGGCCACATGTTTACAATTTCACATAAAAAAATTGCTAAAATTCCAGTTGAAATTTTTTCAAAGTCCCTTAAAAATTTTCCAATTTTTGTCCCAATTCTTCCCATTCCCATTGAAACTTTTCAAATCCCTCTCAAAATTGTTGAAATTCTCTTGAAGCTTTTAAAATTCTCTCTAGAATTTTCAAAATCCATGGCCACATGTTTACAATTTCACGTCAAAAAATGGCTAAAATTCCAGTTGAAATTTTTTCAAAGTCCCTTAAAAATTTTCCAATTTTTGTCCCAATTCTTCCCATTCCCATTGAAACTTTTCAAATCCCTCTCAAAATTGTTGAAATTCTGTTGAAGCTTTTAAAATTCTCTCTAGAATTTTCAAAATCCATGGCCACATGTTTACAATTTCACGTCAAAAAATGGCTAAAATTCCAGTTGAAATTTTTTCAAAGTCCCTTAAAAATTTTCCAATTTTTGTCCCAATTCTTCCCATTCCCATTGAAACTTTTCAAATCCCTCTCAAAATGGTTGAAATTCTGTTGAAGCTTTTAAAATTCTCTCTAGAATTTTCAAAATCCACTTCAACATGTTTACAATTTCACGTCAAAAAATGGCTAAAATTCCAGTTGAAATTTTTTCAAAGTCCCTTAAAAATTTTCCAATTTTTGTCCCAATTCTTCCCATTCCCATTGAAACTTTTCAAATCCCTCTCAAAATTGTTGAAATTCTGTTGAAGCTTTTAAAATTCTCTCTAGAATTTTCAAAATCCACTTCAACATGTTTACAATTCCACATAAAAAAATGGCTAAAATTCCAGTTGAAATTTTTTCAAAGTCCCTTAAAAATTTTCCAATTTTTGTCCCAATTCTTCCCATTCCCATTGAAACTTTTCAAATCCCTCTCAAAATTGTTGAAATTCTCTTGAAGCTTTTAAAATTCTCTCTAGAATTTTCAAAATCCATGGCCACATGTTTACAATTTCACGTCAAAAAATGGCTAAAATTCCAGTTGAAATTTTTTCAAAGTCCCTTAAAAATTTTCCAATTTTTGTCCCAATTCTTCCCATTCCCATTGAAACTTTTCAAATCCCTCTCAAAATTGTTGAAATTCTCTTGAAGCTTTTAAAATTCTCTCTAGAATTTTCAAAATCCATGTCCACATGTTTACAATTTCACGTCAAAAAATTGCTAAAATTCCAGTTGAAATTTTTTCAAAGTCCCTTAAAAATTTTCCAATCTTTGTCCCAATTCTTCCCATTCCCATTGAAACTTTTCAAATCCCTCTCAAAATTGTTGAAATTCTGTTGAAGCTTTTAAAATTCTCTCTAGAATTTTCAAAATCCACTTCAACATGTTTACAATTTCACGTAAAAAAATTGCTAAAATTCCAGTTGAAATTTTTTCAAAGTCCCTTCAAAATTTTCCAATTTTTGTCCCAATTCTTCCCATTCCCATTGAAACTTTTCAAATCCCTCTCAAAACTGTTGAAATTCTGTTGAAGCTTTTAAATTCTCTCTAGAATTTTCAAAATCCATGTCCACATGTTTACAATTTCACGTCAAAAAATTGCTAAAATTCCAGTTGAAATTTTTTCAAAGTCCCTTAAAAATTTTCCAATTTTTGTCCCAATTCTTCCCATTCCCATTGAAACTTTTCAAATCCCTCTCAAAATTGTTGAAATTCTCTTGAAGCTTTTAAAATTCTCTCTAGAATTTTCAAAATCCATGGCCACATGTTTACAATTTCACGTCAAAAAATGGCTAAAATTCCAGTTGAAATTTTTTCAAAGTCCCTTAAAAATTTTCCAATTTTTGTCCCAATTCTTCCCATTCCCATTGAAACTTTTCAAATCCCTCTCAAAATTGTTGAAATTCTGTTGAAGCTTTTAAAATTCTCTCTAGAATTTTCAAAATCCATGGCCACATGTTTACAATTTCACGTCAAAAAATGGCTAAAATTCCAGTTGAAATTTTTTCAAAGTCCCTTAAAAATTTTCCAATTTTTGTCCCAATTCTTCCCATTCCCATTGAAACTTTTCAAATCCCTCTCAAAATTGTTGAAATTCTCTTGAAGCTTTTAAAATTCTCTCTAGAATTTTCAAAATCCACTTCAACATGTTTACAATTTCACGTCAAAAAATGGCTAAAATTCCAGTTGAAATTTTTTCAAAGTCCCTTCAAAATTTTCCAATTTTTGTCCCAATTCTTCCCATTCCCATTGAAACTTTTCAAATCCCTCTCAAAATTGTTGAAATTCTGTTGAAGCTTTTAAAATTCTCTCTAGAATTTTCAAAATCCACTTCAACATGTTTACAATTTCACGTCAAAAAATTGCTAAAATTCCAGTTGAAATTTTTTCAAAGTCCCTTAAAAATTTTCCAATTTTTGTCCCAATTCTTCCCATTCCCATTGAAACTTTTCAAATCCCTCTCAAAATTGTTGAAATTCTCTTGAAGCTTTTAAAATTCTCTCTAGAATTTTCAAAATCCATGGCCACATGTTTACAATTTCACGTCAAAAAATGGCTAAAATTCCAGTTGAAATTTTTTCAAAGTCCCTTAAAAATTTTCCAATTTTTGTCCCAATTCTTCCCATTCCCATTGAAACTTTTCAAATCCCTCTCAAAATTGTTGAAATTCTCTTGAAGCTTTTAAAATTCTCTCTAGAATTTTCAAAATCCACTTCAACATGTTTACAAGTTCACGTCAAAAAATTGCTAAAATTCTAGTTGAAATTTTTTCAAAGTCCCTTAAAAATTTTCCAATTTTTGTCCCAATTCTTCCCATTCCCATTGAAACTTTTCAAATCCCTCTCAAAACTGTTGAAATTCTGTTGAAGCTTTTAAAATTCTCTCTAGAATTTTCAAAATCCATGGCCACATGTTTACAATTCCACATAAAAAAATGGCTAAAATTCCAGTTGAAATTTTTTCAAAGTCCCTTAAAAATTTTCCAATTTTTGTCCCAATTCTTCCCATTCCCATTGAAACTTTTCAAATCCCTCTCAAAATTGTTGAAATTCTCTTGAAGCTTTTAAAATTCTCTCTTGAATTTTCAAAATCCACTTCAACATGTTTACAATTTCACGTCAAAAAATGGCTAAAATTCCAGTTGAAATTTTTTCAAAGTCCCTTAAAAATTTTCCAATTTTTGTCCCAATTCTTCCCATTCCCATTGAAACTTTTCAAATCCCTCTCAAAATTGTTGAAATTCTGTTGAAGCTTTTAAAATTCTCTCTAGAATTTTCAAAATCCACTTCAACATGTTTACAATTTCACGTAAAAAAATTGCTAAAATTCCAGTTGAAATTTTTTCAAAGTCCCTTCAAAATTTTCCAATTTTTGTCCCAATTCTTCCCATTCCCATTGAAACTTTTCAAATCCCTCTCAAAACTGTTGAAATTCTGTTGAAGCTTTTAAAATTCTCTCTAGAATTTTCAAAATCCATGGCCACATGTTTACAATTTCACATAAAAAAATTGCTAAAATTCCAGTTGAAATTTTTTCAAAGTCCCTTAAAAATTTTCCAATTTTTGTCCCAATTCTTCCCATTCCCATTGAAACTTTTCAAATCCCTCTCAAAATTGTTGAAATTCTCTTGAAGCTTTTAAAATTCTCTCTAGAATTTTCAAAATCCATGGCCACATGTTTACAATTTCACGTCAAAAAATGGCTAAAATTCCAGTTGAAATTTTTTCAAAGTCCCTTAAAAATTTTCCAATTTTTGTCCCAATTCTTCCCATTCCCATTGAAACTTTTCAAATCCCTCTCAAAATTGTTGAAATTCTGTTGAAGCTTTTAAAATTCTCTCTAGAATTTTCAAAATCCACTTCAACATGTTTACAATTTCACGTCAAAAAATGGCTAAAATTCCAGTTGAAATTTTTTCAAAGTCCCTTAAAAATTTTCCAATTTTTGTCCCAATTCTTCCCATTCCCATTGAAACTTTTCAAATCCCTCTCAAAATGGTTGAAATTCTGTTGAAGCTTTTAAAATTCTCTCTAGAATTTTCAAAATCCACTTCAACATGTTTACAATTTCACGTCAAAAAATGGCTAAAATTCCAGTTGAAATTTTTTCAAAGTCCCTTAAAAATTTTCCAATTTTTGTCCCAATTCTTCCCATTCCCATTGAAACTTTTCAAATCCCTCTCAAAATTGTTGAAATTCTGTTGAAGCTTTTAAAATTCTCTCTAGAATTTTCAAAATCCACTTCAACATGTTTACAATTCCACATAAAAAAATGGCTAAAATTCCAGTTGAAATTTTTTCAAAGTCCCTTAAAAATTTTCCAATTTTTGTCCCAATTCTTCCCATTCCCATTGAAACTTTTCAAATCCCTCTCAAAATTGTTGAAATTCTCTTGAAGCTTTTAAAATTCTCTCTAGAATTTTCAAAATCCATGGCCACATGTTTACAATTTCACGTCAAAAAATGGCTAAAATTCCAGTTGAAATTTTTTCAAAGTCCCTTAAAAATTTTCCAATTTTTGTCCCAATTCTTCCCATTCCCATTGAAACTTTTCAAATCCCTCTCAAAATTGTTGAAATTCTCTTGAAGCTTTTAAAATTCTCTCTAGAATTTTCAAAATCCATGTCCACATGTTTACAATTTCACGTCAAAAAATTGCTAAAATTCCAGTTGAAATTTTTTCAAAGTCCCTTAAAAATTTTCCAATCTTTGTCCCAATTCTTCCCATTCCCATTGAAACTTTTCAAATCCCTCTCAAAATTGTTGAAATTCTGTTGAAGCTTTTAAAATTCTCTCTAGAATTTTCAAAATCCACTTCAACATGTTTACAATTTCACGTAAAAAAATTGCTAAAATTCCAGTTGAAATTTTTTCAAAGTCCCTTCAAAATTTTCCAATTTTTGTCCCAATTCTTCCCATTCCCATTGAAACTTTTCAAATCCCTCTCAAAACTGTTGAAATTCTGTTGAAGCTTTTAAAATTCTCTCTAGAATTTTCAAAATCCATGTCCACATGTTTACAATTTCACGTCAAAAAATTGCTAAAATTCCAGTTGAAATTTTTTCAAAGTCCCTTAAAAATTTTCCAATTTTTGTCCCAATTCTTCCCATTCCCATTGAAACTTTTCAAATCCCTCTCAAAATTGTTGAAATTCTCTTGAAGCTTTTAAAATTCTCTCTAGAATTTTCAAAATCCATGGCCACATGTTTACAATTTCACGTCAAAAAATGGCTAAAATTCCAGTTGAAATTTTTTCAAAGTCCCTTAAAAATTTTCCAATTTTTGTCCCAATTCTTCCCATTCCCATTGAAACTTTTCAAATCCCTCTCAAAATTGTTGAAATTCTGTTGAAGCTTTTAAAATTCTCTCTAGAATTTTCAAAATCCATGGCCACATGTTTACAATTTCACGTCAAAAAATGGCTAAAATTCCAGTTGAAATTTTTTCAAAGTCCCTTAAAAATTTTCCAATTTTTGTCCCAATTCTTCCCATTCCCATTGAAACTTTTCAAATCCCTCTCAAAATTGTTGAAATTCTCTTGAAGCTTTTAAAATTCTCTCTAGAATTTTCAAAATCCACTTCAACATGTTTACAATTTCACGTCAAAAAATGGCTAAAATTCCAGTTGAAATTTTTTCAAAGTCCCTTCAAAATTTTCCAATTTTTGTCCCAATTCTTCCCATTCCCATTGAAACTTTTCAAATCCCTCTCAAAATTGTTGAAATTCTGTTGAAGCTTTTAAAATTCTCTCTAGAATTTTCAAAATCCACTTCAACATGTTTACAATTTCACGTCAAAAAATTGCTAAAATTCCAGTTGAAATTTTTTCAAAGTCCCTTAAAAATTTTCCAATTTTTGTCCCAATTCTTCCCATTCCCATTGAAACTTTTCAAATCCCTCTCAAAATTGTTGAAATTCTCTTGAAGCTTTTAAAATTCTCTCTAGAATTTTCAAAATCCATGGCCACATGTTTACAATTTCACGTCAAAAAATGGCTAAAATTCCAGTTGAAATTTTTTCAAAGTCCCTTAAAAATTTTCCAATTTTTGTCCCAATTCTTCCCATTCCCATTGAAACTTTTCAAATCCCTCTCAAAATTGTTGAAATTCTCTTGAAGCTTTTAAAATTCTCTCTAGAATTTTCAAAATCCACTTCAACATGTTTACAAGTTCACGTCAAAAAATTGCTAAAATTCTAGTTGAAATTTTTTCAAAGTCCCTTAAAAATTTTCCAATTTTTGTCCCAATTCTTCCCATTCCCATTGAAACTTTTCAAATCCCTCTCAAAACTGTTGAAATTCTGTTGAAGCTTTTAAAATTCTCTCTAGAATTTTCAAAATCCATGGCCACATGTTTACAATTCCACATAAAAAAATGGCTAAAATTCCAGTTGAAATTTTTTCAAAGTCCCTTAAAAATTTTCCAATTTTTGTCCCAATTCTTCCCATTCCCATTGAAACTTTTCAAATCCCTCTCAAAATTGTTGAAATTCTCTTGAAGCTTTTAAAATTCTCTCTTGAATTTTCAAAATCCACTTCAACATGTTTACAATTTCACGTCAAAAAATGGCTAAAATTCCAGTTGAAATTTTTTCAAAGTCCCTTAAAAATTTTCCAATTTTTGTCCCAATTCTTCCCATTCCCATTGAAACTTTTCAAATCCCTCTCAAAATTGTTGAAATTCTCTTGAAGCTTTTAAAATTCTCTCTAGAATTTTCAAAATCCATGTCCACATGTTTACAATTTCACGTCAAAAAATTGCTAAAATTCCAGTTGAAATTTTTTCAAAGTCCCTTAAAAATTTTCCAATCTTTGTCCCAATTCTTCCCATTCCCATTGAAACTTTTCAAATCCCTCTCAAAATTGTTGAAATTCTGTTGAAGCTTTTAAAATTCTCTCTAGAATTTTCAAAATCCACTTCAACATGTTTACAATTTCACGTAAAAAAATTGCTAAAATTCCAGTTGAAATTTTTTCAAAGTCCCTTCAAAATTTTCCAATTTTTGTCCCAATTCTTCCCATTCCCATTGAAACTTTTCAAATCCCTCTCAAAACTGTTGAAATTCTGTTGAATCTTTTAAAATTCTCTCTAGAATTTTCAAAATCCATGGCCACATGTTTACAATTTCACGTCAAAAAATGGCTAAAATTCCAGTTGAAATTTTTTCAAAGTCCCTTAAAAATTTTCCAATTTTTGTCCCAATTCTTCCCATTCCCATTGAAACTTTTCAAATCCCTCTCAAAATTGTTGAAATTCTCTTGAAGCTTTTAAAATTCTCTCTAGAATTTTCAAAATCCACTTCAACATGTTTACAATTTCACGTCAAAAAATTGCTAAAATTCCAGTTGAAATTTTTTCAAAGTCCCTTAAAAATTTTCCAATTTTTGTCCCAATTCTTCCCATTCCCATTGAAACTTTTCAAATCCCTCTCAAAATTGTTGAAATTCTGTTGAAGCTTTTAAAATTCTCTCTAGAATTTTCAAAATCCATGGCCACATGTTTACAATTTCACGTCAAAAAATGGCTAAAATTCCAGTTGAAATTTTTTCAAAGTCCCTTAAAAATTTTCCAATTTTTGTCCCAATTCTTCCCATTCCCATTGAAACTTTTCAAATCCCTCTCAAAATTGTTGAAATTCTCTTGAACCTTTTAAAATTCTCTCTAGAATTTTCAAAATCCATGGCCACATGTTTACAATTTCACGTCAAAAAATTGCTAAAATTCCAGTTGAAATTTTTTCAAAGTCCCTTAAAAATTTTCCAATTTTTGTCCCAATTCTTCCCATTCCCATTGAAACTTTTCAAATCCCTCTCAAAATTGTTGAAATTCTCTTGAAGCTTTTAAAATTCTCTCTAGAATTTTCAAAATCCACTTCAACATGTTTACAATTTCACGTCAAAAAATGGCTAAAATTCCAGTTGAAATTTTTTCAAAGTCCCTTAAAAATTTTCCAATTTTTGTTCCAATTCTTCCCATTCCCATTGAAACTTTTCAAATCCCTCTCCAAATTGTTGAAATTCTGTTGAAGCTTTTAAAATTCTCTCCAGAATTTTCAAAATCCATGTCCACATGTTTACAATTTCACGTCAAAAAATGGCTAAAATTCCAGTTGAAATTTTTTCAAAGTCTCTTCAAAATTTTCCAATTTTTGTCCCAATTCTTCCCATTCCCATTGAAACTTTTCAAATCCCTCTCAAAATTGTTGAAATTCTCTTGAAGCTTTTAAAATTCTCTCTAGAATTTTCAAAATCCACTTCAACATGTTTACAATTTCACGTCAAAAAATTGCTAAAATTCCAGTTGAAATTTTTTCAAAGTCCCTTAAAAATTTTCCAATTTTTGTCCCAATTCTTCCCATTCCCATTGAAACTTTTCAAATCCCTCTCAAAAGTGTTGAAATTCTGTTGAAGCTTTTAAAATTCTCTCTAGAATTTTCAAAATCCATGTCCACATGTTTACAATTTCACATAAAAAATGGCTAAAATTCCAGTTGAAATTTTTTCAAAGTCCCTTAAAAATTTTCCAATTTTTGTCCCAATTCTTCCCATTCCCATTGAAACTTTTCAAATCCCTCTCAAAACTGTTGAAATTCTGTTGAAGCTTCTAAAATTCTCTCTAGAATTTTCAAAATCCATGGCCACATGTTTACAATTTCACGTCAAAAAATGGCTAAAATTCCAGTTGAAATTTTTTCAAAGTCCCTTAAAAATTTTCCAATTTTTGTCCCAATTCTTCCCATTCCCATTGAAACTTTTCAAATCCCTCTCAAAATTGTTGAAATTCTGTTGAAGCTTTTAAAATTCTCTCTAGAATTTTCAAAATCCATGTCCACATGTTTACAATTTCACGTCAAAAAATGGCTAAAATTCCAGTTGAAATTTTTTCAAAGTCCCTTCAAAATTTTCCAATTTTTGTCCCAATTCTTCCCATTCCCATTGAAACTTTTCAAATCCCTCTCAAAATTGTTGAAATTCTGTTGAAGCTTTTAAAATTCTCTCTAGAATTTTCAAAATCCACTTCAACATGTTTACAATTTCACGTCAAAAAATTGCTAAAATTCCAGTTGAAATTTTTTCAAAGTCCCTTAAAAATTTTCCAATTTTTGTCCCAATTCTTCCCATTCCCATTGAAACTTTTCAAATCCCTCTCAAAAGTGTTGAAATTCTGTTGAAGCTTTTAAAATTCTCTCTAGAATTTTCAAAATCCATGTCCACATGTTTACAATTTCACATAAAAAATGGCTAAAATTCCAGTTGAAATTTTTTCAAAGTCCCTTAAAAATTTTCCAATTTTTGTCCCAATTCTTCCCATTCCCATTGAAACTTTTCAAATCCCTCTCAAAACTGTTGAAATTCTGTTGAAGCTTTTAAAATTCTCTCTAGAATTTTCAAAATCCATGTCCACATGTTTACAATTTCACGTCAAAAAATGGCTAAAATTCCAGTTGAAATTTTTTCAAAGTCCCTTCAAAATTTTCCAATTTTTGTCCCAATTCTTCCCATTCCCATTGAAACTTTTCAAATCCCTCTCAAAATTGTTGAAATTCTCTTGAAGCTTTTAAAATTTTCTCTAGAATTTTCAAAATCCATGGCCACATGTTTACAATTTCATGTCAAAAAATGGCTAAATTTCCAGTTGAAATTTTTTCAAAGTCCCTTAAAAATTTTCCAATTTTTGTCCCAATTCTTCCCATTCCCATTGAAACTTTTCAAATCCCTCTCAAAAGTGTTGAAATTCTGTTGAAGCTTTTAAAATTCTCTCTAGAATTTTCAAAATCCATGTCCACATGTTTACAATTTCACATAAAAAATGGCTAAAATTCCAGTTGAAATTTTTTCAAAGTCCCTTAAAAATTTTCCAATTTTTGTCCCAATTCTTCCCATTCCCATTGAAACTTTTCAAATCCCTCTCAAAACTGTTGAAATTCTGTTGAAGCTTTTAAAATTCTCTCTAGAATTTTCAAAATCCATGGCCACATGTTTACAATTTCACATAAAAAATGGCTAAAATTCCAGTTGAAATTTTTTCAAAGTCCCTTAAAAATTTTCCAATTTTTGTCCCAATTCTTCCCATTCCCATTGAAACTTTTCAAATCCCTCTCAAAACTGTTGAAATTCTGTTGAAGCTTTTAAAATTCTCTCTAGAATTTTCAAAATCCATGGCCACATGTTTACAATTTCACGTCAAAAAATGGCTAAAATTCCAGTTGAAATTTTTTCAAAGTCCCTTAAAAGTTTTCCAATTTTTGTCCCAATTCTTCCCATTCCCATTGAAACTTTTCAAATCCCTCTCAAAACTGTTGAAATTCTGTTGAAGCTTTTAAAATTCTCTCTAGAATTTTCAAAATCCATGGCCACATGTTTACAATTTCACATAAAAAAATGGCTAAAATTCCAGTTGAAATTTTTTCAAAGTCCCTTAAAAATTTTCCAATTTTTGTCCCAATTCTTCCCATTCCCATTGAAACTTTTCAAATCCCTCTCAAAATTGTTGAAATTCTGTTGAAGCTTTTAAAATTCTCTCTAGAATTTTCAAAATCCATGTCCACATGTTTACAATTTCACGTCAAAAAATTGCTAAAATTCCAGTTGAAATTTTTTCAAAGTCCCTGAAAAATTTTCCAATTTTTGTCCCAATTCTTCCCATTCCCATTGAAACTTTTCAAATCCCTCTCAAAATTGTTGAAATTCTGTTGAAGCTTTTAAAATTCTCTCTAGAATTTTCAAAATCCATGGCCACATGTTTACAATTTCACGTCAAAAAATGGCTAAAATTCCAGTTGAAATTTTTTCAAAGTCCCTAAAAAATTTTCCAATTTTTGTCCCAATTCTTCCCATTCCCATTGAAACGTTTCAAATCCCTCTCAAAAGTGTTGAAATTCTGTTGAAGCTTTTAAAATTCTCTCTAGAATTTTCAAAATCCATGTCCACATGTTTACAATTTCACGTCAAAAAATTGCTAAAATTCCAGTTGAAATTTTTTCAAAGTCCCTTAAAAATTTTCCAATTTTTGTCCCAATTCTTCCCATTCCCATTGAAACTTTTCAAATCCCTCTCAAAATTGTTGAAATTCTGTTGAAGCTTTTAAAATTCTCTCTAGAATTTTCAAAATTCACTTCAACATGTTTACAATTTCACGTCAAAAAATGGCTAAAATTCCAGTTGAAATGTTTTCAAAGTCCCTTAAAAATTTTCCAATTTTTGTCCCAATTCTTCCCATTCCCATTGAAACTTTTCAAATCCCTCTCAAAATTGTTGAAATTCTGTTGAAGCTTTTAAAATTCTCTCTAGAATTTTCAAAATCCATGTCCATATGTTTACAATTTCACGTAAAAAAATTGCTAAAATTCCAGTTGAAATTTTTTCAAAGTCCCTTAAAAATTTTCCAATTTTTGTCCCAATTCTTCCCATTCCCATTGAAACTTTTCAAATCCCTCTCAAAATTGTTGAAATTCTCTTGAAGCTTTTAAAATTCTCTCTAGAATTTTCAAAATCCATGTCCACATGTTTACAATTTCACGTCAAAAAATGGCTAAAATTCCAGTTGAAATTTTTTCAAAGTCCCTTAAAAATTTTCCAATTTTTGTCCCAATTCTTCCCATTCCCATTGAAACTTTTCAAATCCCTCTCAAAATTGTTGAAATTCTGTTGAAGCTTTTAAAATTCTCTCTAGAATTTTCAAAATCCACTTCAACATGTTTACAATTTCACGTCAAAAAATGGCTAAAATTCCAGTTGAACTTTTTTCAAAGTCCCTTAAAAATTTTCCAATTTTTGTCCCAATTCTTCCCATTCCCATTGAAACTTTTCAAATCCCTCTCAAAATTGTTGAAATTCTCTTGAAGCTTTTAAAATTCTCTCTAGAATTTTCAAAATCCATGGCCACATGTTTACAATTTCACGTCAAAAAATGGCTAAAATTCCAGTTGAAATTTTTTCAAAGTCCCTTAAAAATTTTCCAATTTTTGTCCCAATTCTTCCCATTCCCATTGAAACTTTTCAAATCCCTCTCAAAATTGTTGAAATTCTGTTGAAGCTTTTAAAATTCTCTCTAGAATTTTCAAAATCCATGTCCACATGTTTACAATTCCACATAAAAAAATGGCTAAAATTCCAGTTGAACTTTTTTCAAAGTCCCTTAAAAATTTTCCAATTTTTGTCCCAATTCTTCCCATTCCCATTGAAACTTTTCAAATCCCTCTCAAAATTGTTGAAATTCTCTTGAACCTTTTAAAATTCTCTCTAGAATTTTCAAAATCCATGGCCACATGTTTACAATTTCACGTCAAAAAATGGCTAAAATTCCAGTTGAAATTTTTTCAAAGTCCCTTAAAAATTTTCCAATTTTTGTCCCAATTCTTCCCATTCCCATTGAAACTTTTCAAATCCCTCTCAAAATTGTTGAAATTCTCTTGAAGCTTTTAAAATTCTCTCTAGAATTTTCAAAATCCATGTCCACATGTTTACAATTTCACATCAAAAAATGGCTAAAATTCCAGTTGAAATTTTTTCAAAGTCCCTTAAAAATTTTCCAATTTTTGTCCCAATTCTTCCCATTCCCATTGAAACTTTTCAAATCCCTCTCAAAATTGTTGAAATTCTGTTGAAGCTTTTAAAATTCTCTCTAGAATTTTCAAAATCCATGGCCACATGTTTACAATTTCACGTCAAAAAATGGCTAAAATTCCAGTTGAAATTTTTTCAAAGTCCCTTAAAAATTTTCCAATTTTTGTCCCAATTCTTCCCATTCCCATTGAAAATTTTCAAATCCCTCTCAAAATTGTTGAAATTCTCTTGAAGCTTTTAAAATTCTCTCTAGAATTTTCAAAATCCATGGCCACATGTTTACAATTTCACGTCAAAAAATTGCTAAAAGTCCAGTTGAAATTTTTTCAAAGTCCCTTAAAAATTTTCCAATTTTTGTCCCAATTCTTCCCATTCCCATTGAAACTTTTCAAATCCCTCTCAAAATTGTTGAAATTCTCTTGAAGCTTTTAAAATTCTCTCTAGAATTTTCAAAATCCACTTCAACATGTTTACAATTTCACGTCAAAAAATGGCTAAAATTCCAGTTGAAATTTTTTCAAAGTCCCTTAAAAATTTTCCAATTTTTGTCCCAATTCTTCCCATTCCCATTGAAACTTTTCAAATCCCTCTCAAAATTGTTGAAATTCTGTTGAAGCTTTTAAAATTCTCTCTAGAATTTTCAAAATCCATATCCACATGTTTACAATTTCACATAAAAAATGGCTAAAATTCCAGTTGAAATTTTTTCAAAGTCCCTTAAAAATTTTCCAATTTTTGTCCCAATTCTTCCCATTCCCATTGAAACTTTTCAAATCCCTCTCAAAACTGTTGAAATTCTGTTGAAGCTTTTAAAATTCTCTCTAGAATTTTCAAAATCCATGGCCACATGTTTACAATTTCACGTCAAAAAATGGCTAAAATTCCAGTTGAAATTTTTTCAAAGTCCCTTAAAAATTTTCCAATTTTTGTCCCAATTCTTCCCATTCCCATTGAAACTTTTCAAATCCCTCTCAAAATTGTTGAAATTCTCTTGAAGCTTTTAAAATTTTCTCTAGAATTTTCAAAATCCATGGCCACATGTTTACAATTTCATGTCAAAAAATGGCTAAAATTCCAGTTGAAATTTTTTCAAAGTCCCTTAAAAATTTTCCAATTTTTGTCCCAATTCTTCCC
This sequence comes from Streptopelia decaocto, assembly GCF_964273445.1. Taxonomy (NCBI): domain Eukaryota; kingdom Metazoa; phylum Chordata; class Aves; order Columbiformes; family Columbidae; genus Streptopelia; species Streptopelia decaocto. The sequence goes on from NW_028116022.1 coordinate 32,833, forward strand.
ATTCCCATTGAAACTTTTCAAATCCCTCTCAAAATTGTTGAAATTCTGTTGAAGCTTTTAAAATTCTCTCTAGAATTTTCAAAATCCACTTCAACATGTTTACAATTTCACATAAAAAAATTGCTAAAATTCCAGTTGAAATTTTTTCAAAGTCCCTTAAAAATTTTCCAATTTTTGTCCCAATTTTTCCCATTCCCATTGAAACTTTTCAAATCCCTCTCAAAATTGTTGAAATTCTCTTGAAGCTTTTAAAATTCTCTCTAGAATTTTCAAAATCCATGGCCACATGTTTACAATTTCACGTCAAAAAATGGCTAAAATTCCAGTTGAAATTTTTTCAAAGTCCCTTAAAAATTTTCCAATTTTTGTCCCAATTCTTCCCATTCCCATTGAAACTTTTCAAATCCCTCTCAAAATTGTTGAAATTCTCTTGAAGCTTTTAAAATTCTCTCTAGAATTTTCAAAATCCACTTCAACATGTTTACAATTTCACGTCAAAAAATGGCTAAAATTCCAGTTGAAATGTTTTCAAAGTCCCTTAAAAATTTTCCAATTTTTGTCCCAATTCTTCCCATTCCCATTGAAACTTTTCAAATCTCTCTCAAAATTGTTGAAATTCTCTTGAAGCTTTTAAAATTCTCTCTAGAATTTTCAAAATCCATGTCCACATGTTTACAATTTCACGTCAAAAAATGGCTAAAATTCCAGTTGAAATTTTTTCAAAGTCCCTTAAAAATTTTCCAATTTTTGTCCCAATTCTTCCCATTCCCATTGAAACTTTTCAAATCCCTCTCAAAATTGTTGAAATTCTCTTGAAGCTTTTAAAATTCTCTCTAGAATTTTCAAAATCCATGTCCACATGTTTACAATTTCACATAAAAAAATTGCTAAAATTCCAGTTGAAATTTTTTCAAAGTCCCTTAAAAATTTTCCAATTTTTGTCCCAATTCTTCCCATTCCCATTGAAACTTTTCAAATCCCTCTCAAAATTGTTGAAATTCTCTTGAAGCTTTTAAAATTCTCTCTAGAATTTTCAAAATCCATGGCCACATGTTTACAATTTCACGTCAAAAAATTGCTAAAATTCCAGTTGAAATTTTTTCAAAGTCCCTTAAAAATTTTCCAATTTTTGTCCCAATTCTTCCCATTCCCATTGAAACTTTTCAAATCCCTCTCAAAATTGTTGAAATTCTCTTGAAGCTTTTAAAATTCTCTCTAGAATTTTCAAAATCCATGTCCACATGATTACAATTTCACGTCAAAAAATGGCTAAAATTCCAGTTGAAATGTTTTCAAAGTCCCTTAAATATTTTCCAATTTTTGTCCCAATTCTTCCCATTCCCATTGAAACTTTTCAAATCCCTCTCAAAATTGTTGAAATTCTCTTGAAGCTTTTAAAATTCTCTCTAGAATTTTCAAAATCCATGTCCACATGTTTACAATTTCACGTCAAAAAATTGCTAAAATTCCAGTTGAAATTTTTTCAAAGTCCCTTAAAAATTTTCCAATTTTTGTCCCAATTCTTCCCATTCCCATTGAAACTTTTCAAATCCCTCTCAAAATTGTTGAAGTTCTCTTGAAGCTTTTAAAATTCTCTCTAGAATTTTCAAAATCCATGTCCACATGTTTACAATTTCACGTCAAAAAATGGCTAAAATTCCAGTTGAAATTTTTTCAAAGTCCCTTAAAAATTTTCCAATTTTTGTCCCAATTCTTCCCATTCCCATTGAAACTTTTCAAATCCCTCTCAAAATTGTTGAAATTCTCTTGAAGCTTTTAAAATTCAGTCTAGAATTTTCAAAATCCACTTCAACATGTTTACAATTTCACGTCAAAAAATGGCTAAAATTCCAGTTGAAATGTTTTCAAAGTCCCTTAAAAATTTTCCAATTTTTGTCCCAATTCTTCCCATTCCCATTGAAACTTTTCAAATCCCTCTCAAAATTGTTGAAATTCTGTTGAAGCTTTTAAAATTCTCTCTAGAATTTTCAAAATCCATGTCCACATGTTTACAATTTCACGTCAAAAAATTGCTAAAATTCCAGTTGACATTTTTTCAAAGTCCCTTCAAAATTTTCCAATTTTTGTCCCAATTCTTCCCATTCCCATTGAAACTTTTCAAATCCCTCTCCAAATTGTTGAAATTCTGTTGAAGCTTTTAAAATTCTCTCCAGAATTTTCAAAATCCATGTCCACATGTTTACAATTTCACGTCAAAAAATGGCTAAAATTCCAGTTGAAATTTTTTCAAAGTCCCTTAAAAATTTTCCAATTTTTGTCCCAATTCTTCCCATTCCCATTGAAACTTTTCAAATCCCTCTCAAAATTGTTGAAATTCTCTTGAAGCTTTTAAAATTCTCTCTAGAATTTTCAAAATCCATGGCCACATGTTTACAATTTCACGTCAAAAAATGGCTAAAATTCCAGTTGAAATTTTTTCAAAGTCCCTTAAAAATTTTCCAATTTTTGTCCCAATTCTTCCCATTCCCATTGAAACTTTTCAAATCCCTCTCAAAATTGTTGAAGTTCTCTTGAAGCTTTTAAAATTCTCTCTAGAATTTTCAAAATCCATGTCCACATGTTTACAATTTCACGTCAAAAAATGGCTAAAATTCCAGTTGAAATTTTTTCAAAGTCCCTTAAAAATTTTCCAATTTTTGTCCCAATTCTTCCCATTCCCATTGAAACTTTTCAAATCCCTCTCAAAATTGTTGAAATTCTCTTGAAGCCTTTAAAATTCTCTCTAGAATTTTCAAAATCCATGGCCACATGTTTACAATTTCACGTCAAAAAATGGCTAAAATTCCAGTTGAAATTTTTTCAAAGTCCCTTCAAAATTTTCCAATTTTTGTCCCAATTCTTCCCATTCCCATTGAAACTTTTCAAATCCCTCTCAAAACTGTTGAAATTCTCTTGAAGCTTTTAAAATTCTCTCTAGAATTTTCAAAATCCATGGCCACATGTTTACAATTTCACATAAAAAAATGGCTAAAATTCCAGTTGAAATTTTTTCAAAGTCCCTTAAAAATTTTCCAATTTTTGTCCCAATTCTTCCCATTCCCATTGAAAATTTTCAAATCCCTCTCAAAATTGTTGAAATTCTCTTGAAGCTTTTAAAATTCTCTCTAGAATTTTCAAAATCCATGGCCACATGTTTACAATTTCACGTCAAAAAATTGCTAAAAGTCCAGTTGAAATTTTTTCAAAGTCCCTTAAAAATTTTCCAATTTTTGTCCCAATTCTTCCCATTCCCATTGAAACTTTTCAAATCCCTCTCAAAATTGTTGAAATTCTCTTGAAGCTTTTAAAATTCTCTCTAGAATTTTCAAAATCCACTTCAACATGTTTACAATTTCACGTCAAAAAATGGCTAAAATTCCAGTTGAAATGTTTTCAAAGTCCCTTAAAAATTTTCCAATTTTTGTCCCAATTCTTCCCATTCCCATTGAAACTTTTCAAATCCCTCTCAAAAGTGTTGAAATTCTGTTGAAGCTTTTAAAATTCTCTCTAGAATTTTCAAAATCCATGTCCACATGTTTACAATTTCACATAAAAAATTGCTAAAATTCCAGTTGAAATTTTTTCAAAGTCCCTTAAAAATTTTCCAATTTTTGTCCCAATTCTTCCCATTCCCATTGAAACTTTTCAAATCCCTCTCAAAATTGTTGAAATTCTCTTGAAGCTTTTAAAATTCTCTCTAGAATTTTCAAAATCCATGGCCACATGTTTACAATTTCACGTCAAAAAATTGCTAAAATTCCAGTTGAAATTTTTTCAAAGTCCCTTAAAAATTTTCCAATTTTTGTCCCAATTTTTCCCATTCCCATTGAAACTTTTCAAATCCCTCTCAAAATTGTTGAAATTCTGTTGAAGCTTTTAAAATTCTCTCTAGAATTTTCAAAATCCATGGCCACATGTTTACAATTTCACATAAAAAAATGGCTAAAATTCCAGTTGAAATTTTTTCAAAGTCCCTTAAAAATTTTCCAATTTTTGTCCCAATTCTTCCCATTCCCATTGAAACTTTTCAAATCCCTCTCAAAATTGTTGAAATTCTCTTGAAGCTTTTAAAATTCTCTCTAGAATTTTCAAAATCCACTTCAACATGTTTACAATTTCACGTCAAAAAATGGCTAAAATTCCAGTTGAAATGTTTTCAAAGTCCCTTAAAAATTTTCCAATTTTTGTCCCAATTCTTCCCATTCCCATTGAAACTTTTCAAATCTCTCTCAAAATTGTTGAAATTCTCTTGAAGCTTTTAAAATTCTCTCTAGAATTTTCAAAATCCATGTCCACATGTTTACAATTTCACGTCAAAAAATGGCTAAAATTCCAGTTGAAATTTTTTCAAAGTCCCTTAAAAATTTTCCAATTTTTGTCCCAATTCTTCCCATTCCCATTGAAACTTTTCAAATCCCTCTCAAAATTGTTGAAATTCTCTTGAAGCTTTTAAAATTCTCTCTAGAATTTTCAAAATCCATGTCCACATGTTTACAATTTCACGTCAAAAAATGGCTAAAATTACAGTTGAAATTTTTTCAAAGTCCCTTCAAAATTTTCCAATTTTTGTCCCAATTCTTCCCATTCCCATTGAAACTTTTCAAATCCCTCTCAAAACTGTTGAAATTCTGTTGAAGCTTTTAAAATTCTCTCCAGAATTTTCAAAATCCATGTCCACATGTTTACAATTTCACGTCAAAAAATGGCTAAAATTCCAGTTGAAATTTTTTCAAAGTCCCTTAAAAATTTTCCAATTTTTGTCCCAATTCTTCCCATTCCCATTGAAACTTTTCAAATCCCTCTCAAAATTGTTGAAATTCTCTTGAAGCCTTTAAAATTCTCTCTAGAATTTTCAAAATCCATGTCCACATGTTTACAATTTCACGTCAAAAAATGGCTAAAATTCCAGTTGACATTTTTTCAAAGTCCCTTAAAAATTTTCCAATTTTTGTCCCAATTCTTCCCATTCCCATTGAAACTTTTCAAATCCCTCTCAAAACTGTTGAAATTCTCTTGAAGCTTTTAAAATTCTCTCTAGAATTTTCAAAATCCATGGCCACATGTTTACAATTTCACGTCAAAAAATGGCTAAAATTCCAGTTGAAATTTTTTCAAAGTCCCTTAAAAATTTTCCAATTTTTGTCCCAATTCTTCCCATTCCCATTGAAACTTTTCAAATCCCTCTCAAAATTGTTGAAATTCTCTTGAAGCTTTTAAAATTTTCTCTAGAATTTTCAAAATCCATGGCCACATGTTTACAATTTCATGTCAAAAAATGGCTAAAATTCCAGTTGAAATTTTTTCAAAGTCCCTTAAAAATTTTCCAATTTTTGTCCCAATTCTTCCCATTCCCATTGAAACTTTTCAAATCCCTCTCAAAATTGTTGAAATTCTCTTGAAGCCTTTAAAATTCTCTCTAGAATTTTCAAAATCCATGGCCACATGTTTACAATTTCACGTCAAAAAATGGCTAAAATTCCAGTTGAAATTTTTTCAAAGTCCCTTCAAAATTTTCCAATTTTTGTCCCAATTCTTCCCATTCCCATTGAAACTTTTCAAATCCCTCTCAAAACTGTTGAAATTCTCTTGAAGCTTTTAAAATTCTCTCTAGAATTTTCAAAATCCATGGCCACATGTTTACAATTTCACATAAAAAAATGGCTAAAATTCCAGTTGAAATTTTTTCAAAGTCCCTTAAAAATTTTCTAATTTTTGTCCCAATTCTTCCCATTCCCATTGAAAATTTTCAAATCCCTCTCAAAATTGTTGAAATTCTCTTGAAGCTTTTAAAATTCTCTCTAGAATTTTCAAAATCCATGGCCACATGTTTACAATTTCACGTCAAAAAATTGCTAAAAGTCCAGTTGAAATTTTTTCAAAGTCCCTTAAAAATTTTCCAATTTTTGTCCCAATTCTTCCCATTCCCATTGAAACTTTTCAAATCCCTCTCAAAATTGTTGAAATTCTCTTGAAGCTTTTAAAATTCTCTCTAGAATTTTCAAAATCCACTTCAACATGTTTACAATTTCACGTCAAAAAATGGCTAAAATTCCAGTTGAAATGTTTTCAAAGTCCCTTAAAAATTTTCCAATTTTTGTCCCAATTCTTCCCATTCCCATTGAAACTTTTCAAATCCCTCTCAAAATTGTTGAAATTCTCTTGAAGCTTTTAAAATTCTCTCTAGAATTTTCAAAATCCATGTCCACATGTTTACAATTTCACATAAAAAAATTGCTAAAATTCCAGTTGAAATTTTTTCAAAGTCCCTTAAAAATTTTCCAATTTTTGTCCCAATTCTTCCCATTCCCATTGAAACTTTTCAAATCCCTCTCAAAATTGTTGAAATTCTCTTGAAGCTTTTAAAATTCTCTCTAGAATTTTCAAAATCCATGTCCACATGTTTACAATTTCACGTCAAAAAATTGCTAAAATTCCAGTTGAAATTTTTTCAAAGTCCCTTAAAAATTTTCCAATTTTTGTCCCAATTCTTCCCATTCCCATTGAAACTTTTCAAATCCCTCTCAAAATTGTTGAAATTCTGTTGAAGCTTTTAAAATTCTCTCTAGAATTTTCAAAATCCATGTCCACATGTTTACAATTTCACGTCAAAAAATTGCTAAAATTCCAGTTGAAATTTTTTCAAAGTCCCTTAAAAATTTTCCAATTTTTGTCCCAATTCTTCCCATTCCCATTGAAACTTTTCAAATCCCTCTCAAAATTGTTGAAATTCTCTTGAAGCTTTTAAAATTCTCTCTAGAATTTTCAAAATCCACTTCAACATGTTTACAATTTCACGTCAAAAAATGGCTAAAATTCCAGTTGAAATGTTTTCAAAGTCCCTTAAAAATTTTCCAATTTTTGTCCCAATTCTTCCCATTCCCATTGAAACTTTTCAAATCCCTCTCAAAATTGTTGAAATTCTGTTGAAGCTTTTAAAATTCTCTCTAGAATTTTCAAAATCCATGTCCACATGTTTACAATTTCACGTCAAAAATGGCTAAAATTACAGTTGAAATTTTTTCAAAGTCCCTTCAAAATTTTCCAATTTTTGTCCCAATTCTTCCCATTCCCATTGAAACTTTTCAAATCCCTCTCAAAACTGTTGAAATTCTGTTGAAGCTTTTAAAATTCTCTCCAGAATTTTCAAAATCCATGTCCACATGTTTACAATTTCACGTCAAAAAATGGCTAAAATTCCAGTTGAAATTTTTTCAAAGTCCCTTAAAAATTTTCCAATTTTTGTCCCAATTCTTCCCATTCCCATTGAAACTTTTCAAATCCCTCTCAAAATTGTTGAAATTCTCTTGAAGCCTTTAAAATTCTCTCTAGAATTTTCAAAATCCATGTCCACATGTTTACAATTTCACGTCAAAAAATGGCTAAAATTCCAGTTGACATTTTTTCAAAGTCCCTTAAAAATTTTCCAATTTTTGTCCCAATTCTTCCCATTCCCATTGAAACTTTTCAAATCCCTCTCAAAACTGTTGAAATTCTCTTGAAGCTTTTAAAATTCTCTCTAGAATTTTCAAATCCATGGCCACATGTTTACAATTTCACGTCAAAAAATGGCTAAAATTCCAGTTGAAATTTTTTCAAAGTCCCTTAAAAATTTTCCAATTTTTGTCCCAATTCTTCCCATTCCCATTGAAACTTTTCAAATCCCTCTCAAAATTGTTGAAATTCTCTTGAAGCTTTTAAAATTTTCTCTAGAATTTTCAAAATCCATGGCCACATGTTTACAATTTCATGTCAAAAAATGGCTAAAATTCCAGTTGAAATTTTTTCAAAGTCCCTTAAAAATTTTCCAATTTTTGTCCCAATTCTTCCCATTCCCATTGAAACTTTTCAAATCCCTCTCAAAATTGTTGAAATTCTCTTGAAGCCTTTAAAATTCTCTCTAGAATTTTCAAAATCCATGGCCACATGTTTACAATTTCACGTCAAAAAATGGCTAAAATTCCAGTTGAAATTTTTTCAAAGTCCCTTCAAAATTTTCCAATTTTTGTCCCAATTCTTCCCATTCCCATTGAAACTTTTCAAATCCCTCTCAAAACTGTTGAAATTCTCTTGAAGCTTTTAAAATTCTCTCTAGAATTTTCAAAATCCATGGCCACATGTTTACAATTTCACATAAAAAAATGGCTAAAATTCCAGTTGAAATTTTTTCAAAGTCCCTTAAAAATTTTCCAATTTTTGTCCCAATTCTTCCCATTCCCATTGAAAATTTTCAAATCCCTCTCAAAATTGTTGAAATTCTCTTGAAGCTTTTAAAATTCTCTCTAGAATTTTCAAAATCCATGGCCACATGTTTACAATTTCACGTCAAAAAATTGCTAAAAGTCCAGTTGAAATTTTTTCAAAGTCCCTTAAAAATTTTCCAATTTTTGTCCCAATTCTTCCCATTCCCATTGAAACTTTTCAAATCCCTCTCAAAATTGTTGAAATTCTCTTGAAGCTTTTAAAATTCTCTCTAGAATTTTCAAAATCCACTTCAACATGTTTACAATTTCACGTCAAAAAATGGCTAAAATTCCAGTTGAAATGTTTTCAAAGTCCCTTAAAAATTTTCCAATTTTTGTCCCAATTCTTCCCATTCCCATTGAAACTTTTCAAATCCCTCTCAAAAGTGTTGAAATTCTGTTGAAGCTTTTAAAATTCTCTCTAGAATTTTCAAAATCCATGTCCACATGTTTACAATTTCACATAAAAAATTGCTAAAATTCCAGTTGAAATTTTTTCAAAGTCCCTTAAAAATTTTCCAATTTTTGTCCCAATTCTTCCCATTCCCATTGAAACTTTTCAAATCCCTCTCAAAACTGTTGAAATTCTGTTGAAGCTTTTAAAATTCTCTCTAGAATTTTCAAAATCCATGGCCACATGTTTACAATTTCACGTCAAAAAATGGCTAAAATTCCAGTTGAAATTTTTTCAAAGTCCCTTAAAAATTTTCCAATTTTTGTCCCAATTCTTCCCATTCCCATTGAAACTTTTCAAATCCCTCTCAAAATTGTTGAAATTCTCTTGAAGCTTTTAAAATTTTCTCTAGAATTTTCAAAATCCATGGCCACATGTTTACAATTTCATGTCAAAAAATGGCTAAAATTCCAGTTGAAATTTTTTCAAAGTCCCTTAAAAATTTTCCAATTTTTGTCCCAATTCTTCCCATTCCCATTGAAACTTTTCAAATCCCTCTCAAAATTGTTGAAATTCTCTTGAAGCTTTTAAAATTCTCTCTAGAATTTTCAAAATCCATGGCCACATGTTTACAATTTCACGTCAAAAAATTGCTAAAATTCCAGTTGAAATTTTTTCAAAGTCCCTTAAAAATTTTCCAATTTTTGTCCCAATTTTTCCCATTCCCATTGAAACTTTTCAAATCCCTCTCAAAATTGTTGAAATTCTGTTGAAGCTTTTAAAATTCTCTCTAGAATTTTCAAAATCCATGGCCACATGTTTACAATTTCACATAAAAAAATGGCTAAAATTCCAGTTGAAATTTTTTCAAAGTCCCTTAAAAAATTTTCCAATTTTTGTCCCAATTCTTCCCATTCCCATTGAAACTTTTCAAATCCCTCTCAAAATTGTTGAAATTCTCTTGAAGCTTTTAAAATTCTCTCTAGAATTTTCAAAATCCACTTCAACATGTTTACAATTTCACGTCAAAAAATGGCTAAAATTCCAGTTGAAATGTTTTCAAAGTCCCTTAAAAATTTTCCAATTTTTGTCCCAATTCTTCCCATTCCCATTGAAACTTTTCAAATCTCTCTCAAAATTGTTGAAATTCTCTTGAAGCTTTTAAAATTCTCTCTAGAATTTTCAAAATCCATGTCCACATGTTTACAATTTCACGTCAAAAAATGGCTAAAATTCCAGTTGAAATTTTTTCAAAGTCCCTTAAAAATTTTCCAATTTTTGTCCCAATTCTTCCCATTCCCATGGAAACTTTTCAAATCCCTCTCAAAATTGTTGAAATTCTCTTGAAGCTTTTAAAATTCTCTCTAGAATTTTCAAAATCCATGTCCACATGTTTACAATTTCACATAAAAAAATTGCTAAAATTCCAGTTGAAATTTTTTCAAAGTCCCTTAAAAATTTTCCAATTTTTGTCCCAATTCTTCCCATTCCCATTGAAACTTTTCAAATCCCTCTCAAAATTGTTGAAATTCTCTTGAAGCTTTTAAAATTCTCTCTAGAATTTTCAAAATCCATGTCCACATGTTTACAATTTCACGTCAAAAAATTGCTAAAATTCCAGTTGAAATTTTTTCAAAGTCCCTTAAAAATTTTCCAATTTTTGTCCCAATTCTTCCCATTCCCATTGAAACTTTTCAAATCCCTCTCAAAATTGTTGAAATTCTCTTGAAGCTTTTAAAATTCTCTCTAGAATTTTCAAAATCCATGTCCACATGTTTACAATTTCACGTCAAAAAATTGCTAAAATTCCAGTTGAAATTTTTTCAAAGTCCCTTAAAAATTTTCCAATTTTTGTCCCAATTCTTCCCATTCCCATTGAAACTTTTCAAATCCCTCTCAAAATTGTTGAAATTCTCTTGAAGCTTTTAAAATTCTCTCTAGAATTTTCAAAATCCATGTCCACATGTTTACAATTTCACGTCAAAAAATGGCTAAAATTCCAGTTGAAATTTTTTCAAAGTCCCTTCAAAATTTTCCAATTTTTGTCCCAATTCTTCCCATTCCCATTGAAACTTTTCAAATCCCTCTCAAAATTGTAGAAATTCTGTTGAAGCTTTTAAAATTCTCTCTAGAATTTTCAAAATCCATGTCCACATGTTTACAATTTCACGTCAAAAAATGGCTAAAATTACAGTTGAAATTTTTTCAAAGTCCCTTCAAAATTTTCCAATTTTTGTCCCAATTCTTCCCATTCCCATTGAAACTTTTCAAATCCCTCTCAAAATTGTTGAAATTCTGTTGAAGCTTTTAAAATTCTCTCTAGAATTTTCAA
>NW_028116021.1:0-115067 GCF_964273445.1 Streptopelia decaocto
AATGGGAAGAATTGGGGCAAAAATTGGAAATTTTTTAAGGGACTTTGAAAAAATTTCAACTGGAATTTTAGCCATTTTTTTATGTGAAATTGTAAACATGTGGATATGGATTTTGAAAATTGTAGAGAGAATTTTAAAAGCTTCAAGAGAATTTCCACAATTTTGAGAGGGATTTGAAAAGTTTCAATGGGAATGGGAAGAATTGGGACAAAAATTGGAAAAATTTTCAGGGACTTTGAAAAAATTTCAACTGGAATTTTAGCAATTTTTTGACGTGAAATTGTAAACATGTGGACATGGATTTTGAAAATTCTAGAGAGAATTTTAAAAGCTTCAACAGAATTTCAACAATTTTGAGAGGGATTTGAAAAGTTTCAATGGGAATGGGAAGAATTGGGACAAAAATTGGAAAATTTTGAAGGGACTTTGAAAAAATTTCAACTGAAATTTTAGCAATTTTTTTATGTGAAATTGTAAACATGTGGACATGGATTTTGAAAATTCTAGAGAGAATTTTAAAAGCTTCAAGAGAATTTCAACAATTTTGAGAGGGATTTGAAAAGTTTCAATGGGAATGGGAAGAATTGGGACAAAAATTGGAAAATTTTTAAGGGACTTTGAAAAAATTTCAACTGGAATTTTAGCCATTTTTTGACGTGAAATTGTATAACATGATGAAGTGGATTTTGAAAATTCTAGAGAGAATTTTAAAAGCTTCAACAGAATTTAAACAATTTTGAGAGGGATTTGAAAAGTTTCAATGGGAATGGGAAGAATTGGGACAAAAATTGGAAAATTTTTAAGGGACTTTGAAAAAATTTCAACTGAAATTTTAGCGGTTTTTTGACGTGAAATTGTAAACATGTGGCCATGGATTTTGAAAATTCTAGAGAGAATTTTAAAAGCTTCAAGAGAATTTCAACAATTTTGAGAGGGATTTGAAAAGTTTCAATGGGAATGGGAAGAATTGGGACAAAAATTGGAAAATTTTGAAGGGACTTTGAAAAAATTTCAACTGGAATTTTAGCCATTTTTTGACGTGAAATTGTAAACATGTGGTCATGGATTTTGAAAATTCTAGAGAGAATTTTAAAAGCTTCAACAGATTTTCAACAATTTTGGGAGGGATTTGAAAAGTTTCAATGGGAATGGGAAGAATTGGGACAAAAATTGGAAAATTTTTAAGGGACTTTGAAAAAATTTCAACTGGAATTTTAGCCATTTTTTGACGTGAAATTGTAAACATGTGGACATGGATTTTGAAAATTCTAGAGAGAATTTTAAAAGCTTCAAGAGAATTTCCAGAATTTTGAGAGGGATTTGAAAAGTTTCAATGGGAATGGGAAGAATTGGGACAAAAATTGGAAAATTTTTAAGGGACTTTGAAAAAATTTCAACTGGAATTTTAGCAATTTTTTTATGTGAAATTGTAAACATGTGGACATGGATTTTGAAAATTCTAGAGAGAATTTTAAAAGCTTCAAGAGAATTTCAACAATTTTGAGAGGGATTTGAAAAGTTTCAATGGGAATGGGAAGAATTGGGACAAAAATTGGAAAATTTTTAAGGGACTTTGAAAAAATTTCAACTGGAATTTTAGCCATTTTTTGACGTGAAATTGTAAACATGTGGACATGGATTTTGAAAATTCTAGAGAGAATTTTAAAAGCTTCAAGAGAATTTCAACAATTTTGAGAGGGATTTGAAAAGTTTCAATGGGAATGGGAAGAATTGGGACAAAAATTGGAAAATTTTTAAGGGACTTTGAAAAAATTTCAACTGGAATTTTAGCCATTTTTTGACGTGAAATTGTAAACATGTGGCCATGGATTTTGAAAATTCTAGAGAGAATTTTAAAAGCTTCAACAGATTTTCAACAATTTTGGGAGGGATTTGAAAAGTTTCAATGGGAATGGGAAGAATTGGGGCAAAAATTGGAAATTTTTTAAGGGACTTTGAAAAAATTTCAACTGGAATTTTAGCCATTTTTTTATGTGAAATTGTAAACATGTGGATATGGATTTTGAAAATTGTAGAGAGAATTTTAAAAGCTTCAAGAGAATTTCCACAATTTTGAGAGGGATTTGAAAAGTTTCAATGGGAATGGGAAGAATTGGGACAAAAATTGGAAAATTTTTAAGGGACTTTGAAAAAATTTCAACTGGAATTTTAGCCATTTTTTGACGTGAAATTGTAAACATGATGAAGTGGATTTTGAAAATTCTAGAGAGAATTTTAAAAGCTTCAACAGAATTTAAACAATTTTGAGAGGGATTTGAAAAGTTTCAATGGGAATGGGAAGAATTGGGACAAAAATTGGAAAATTTTTAAGGGACTTTGAAAAAATTTCAACTGAAATTTTAGCGGTTTTTTTATGTGAAATTGTAAACATGTGGCCATGGATTTTGAAAATTCTAGAGAGAATTTTAAAAGCTTCAACAGAATTTCAACAATTTTGAGAGGGATTTGAAAAGTTTCAATGGGAATGGGAAGAATTGGGACAAAAATTGGAAAATTTTTAAGGGACTTTGAAAAAATTTCAACTGGAATTTTAGCAATTTTTTGACGTGAAATTGTAAACATGTGGACATGGATTTTGAAAATTCTAGAGAGAATTTTAAAAGCTTCAAGAGAATTTCAACAATTTTGAGAGGGATTTGAAAAGTTTCAATGGGAATGGGAAGAATTGGGACAAAAATTGGAAAATTTTTAAGGGACTTTGAAAAAATTGCAACTGGAATTTTAGCAATTTTTTGACGTGAAATTGTAAACATGTGGACATGGATTTTGAAAATTCTAGAGAGAATTTTAAAAGCTTCAACAGAATTTCCACAATTTTGAGAGGGATTTGAAAAGTTTCAATGGGATTGGGAAGAATTGTGACAAAAATTGGAAAATTTTGAAGGGACTTCGAAAAAATTTCAACTGAAATTTTAGCAATTTTTTTATGTGAAATTGTAAACATGTGGACATGGATTTTGAAAATTCTAGAGAGAATTTTAAAAGCTTCAACAGAATTTCAACAATTTTGAGAGGGATTTGAAAAGTTTCAATGGGAATGGGAAGAATTGGGACAAAAATTGGAAAATTTTTAAGGGACTTTGAAAAAATTTCAACTGGAATTTTAGCCGTTTTTTGACGTGAAATTGTAAACATGTGGACATGGATTTTGAAATTCTAGAGAGAATTTTAAAAGCTTCAAGAGAATTTCAACAATTTTGAGAGGGATTTGAAAAGTTTCAATGGGAATGGGAAGAATTGGGACAAAAATTGGAAAATTTTGAAGGGACTTTGAAAAAATTTCAACTGAAATTTTAGCAATTTTTTTATGTGAAATTGTAAACATGTGGACATGGATTTTGAAAATTCTAGAGAGAATTTTAAAAGCTTCAAGAGAATTTCAACAATTTTGAGAGGGATTTGAAAAGTTTCAATGGGAATGGGAAGAATTGGGACAAAAATTGGAAAATTTTGAAGGGACTTTGAAAAAATTTCAACTGAAATTTTAGCAATTTTTTTATGTGAAATTGTAAACATGTGGACATGGATTTTGAAAATTCTAGAGAGAATTTTAAAAGCTTCAAGAGAATTTCAACAATTTTGAGAGGGATTTGAAAAGTTTCAATGGGAATGGGAAGAATTGGGACAAAAATTGGAAAATTTTGAAGGGACTTTGAAAAAATTGCAACTGGAATTTTAGCAATTTTTTGACGTGAAATTGTAAACATGTGGCCATGGATTTTGAAAATTCTAGAGAGAATTTTAAAAGCTTCAACAGAATTTCAACAATTTTGAGAGGGATTTGAAAAGTTTCAATGGGAATGGGAAGAATTGGGACAAAAATTGGAAAATTTTTAAGGGACTTTGAAAAAATTTCAACTGGAATTTTAGCCATTTTTTGACGTGAAATTGTAAACATGTGGACATGGATTTTGAAAATTCTAGAGAGAATTTTAAAAGCTTCAACAGAATTTCAACAATTTTGAGAGGGATTTGAAAAGTTTCAATGGGAATGGGAAGAATTGGGACAAAAATTGGAAAATTTTTAAGGGACTTTGAAAAAATTTCAACTGAAATTTTAGCCGTTTTTTGACGTGAAATTGTAAACATGTGGCCATGGATTTTGAAAATTCTAGAGAGAATTTTAAAAGCTTCAACAGAATTTCAACAATTTTGAGAGGGATTTGAAAAGTTTCAATGGGAATGGGAAGAATTGGGACAAAAATTGGAAAATTTTTAAGGGACTTTGAAAAAATTTCAACTGGAATTTTAGCCATTTTTTGACGTGAAATTGTCAACATGTGGACATGGATTTTGAAAATTCTAGAGAGAATTTTAAAAGCTTCAAGAGAATTTCAACAATTTTGAGAGGGATTTGAAAAGTTTCAATGGGAATGGGAAGAATTGGGACAAAAATTGGAAAATTTTTAAGGGACTTTGAAAAAATTGCAACTGGAATTTTAGCAATTTTTTGACGTGAAATTGTAAACATGTGGACATGGATTTTGAAAATTCTAGAGAGAATTTTAAAAGCTTCAACAGAATTTCCACAATTTTGAGAGGGATTTGAAAAGTTTCAATGGGATTGGGAAGAATTGTGACAAAAATTGGAAAATTTTGAAGGGACTTCGAAAAAATTTCAACTGAAATTTTAGCAATTTTTTTATGTGAAATTGTAAACATGTGGACATGGATTTTGAAAATTCTAGAGAGAATTTTAAAAGCTTCAACAGAATTTCAACAATTTTGAGAGGGATTTGAAAAGTTTCAATGGGAATGGGAAGAATTGGGACAAAAATTGGAAAATTTTTAAGGGACTTTGAAAAAATTTCAACTGGAATTTTAGCCGTTTTTTGACGTGAAATTGTAAACATGTGGACATGGATTTTGAAATTCTAGAGAGAATTTTAAAAGCTTCAAGAGAATTTCAACAATTTTGAGAGGGATTTGAAAAGTTTCAATGGGAATGGGAAGAATTGGGACAAAAATTGGAAAATTTTTAAGGGACTTTGAAAAAATTTCAACTGAAATTTTAGCCGTTTTTTGACGTGAAATTGTAAACATGTGGCCATGGATTTTGAAAATTCTAGAGAGAATTTTAAAAGCTTCAACAGAATTTCAACAATTTTGAGAGGGATTTGAAAAGTTTCAATGGGAATGGGAAGAATTGGGACAAAAATTGGAAAATTTTTAAGGGACTTTGAAAAAATTTCAACTGGAATTTTAGCCATTTTTTGACGTGAAATTGTCAACATGTGGACATGGATTTTGAAAATTCTAGAGAGAATTTTAAAAGCTTCAAGAGAATTTCAACAATTTTGAGAGGGATTTGAAAAGTTTCAATGGGAATGGGAAGAATTGGGACAAAAATTGGAAAATTTTTAAGGGACTTTGAAAAAATTGCAACTGGAATTTTAGCAATTTTTTGACGTGAAATTGTAAACATGTGGACATGGATTTTGAAAATTCTAGAGAGAATTTTAAAAGCTTCAACAGAATTTCCACAATTTTGAGAGGGATTTGAAAAGTTTCAATGGGATTGGGAAGAATTGTGACAAAAATTGGAAAATTTTGAAGGGACTTCGAAAAAATTTCAACTGAAATTTTAGCAATTTTTTTATGTGAAATTGTAAACATGTGGACATGGATTTTGAAAATTCTAGAGAGAATTTTAAAAGCTTCAACAGAATTTCAACAATTTTGAGAGGGATTTGAAAAGTTTCAATGGGAATGGGAAGAATTGGGACAAAAATTGGAAAATTTTTAAGGGACTTTGAAAAAATTTCAACTGGAATTTTAGCCGTTTTTTGACGTGAAATTGTAAACATGTGGACATGGATTTTGAAATTCTAGAGAGAATTTTAAAAGCTTCAAGAGAATTTCAACAATTTTGAGAGGGATTTGAAAAGTTTCAATGGGAATGGGAAGAATTGGGACAAAAATTGGAAAATTTTGAAGGGACTTTGAAAAAATTTCAACTGAAATTTTAGCAATTTTTTTATGTGAAATTGTAAACATGTGGACATGGATTTTGAAAATTCTAGAGAGAATTTTAAAAGCTTCAAGAGAATTTCAACAATTTTGAGAGGGATTTGAAAAGTTTCAATGGGAATGGGAAGAATTGGGACAAAAATTGGAAAATTTTGAAGGGACTTTGAAAAAATTTCAACTGAAATTTTAGCAATTTTTTTATGTGAAATTGTAAACATGTGGACATGGATTTTGAAAATTCTAGAGAGAATTTTAAAAGCTTCAAGAGAATTTCAACATTTTGAGAGGGATTTGAAAAGTTTCAATGGGAATGGGAAGAATTGGGACAAAAATTGGAAAATTTTGAAGGGACTTTGAAAAAATTTCAACTGGAATTTTAGCCATTTTTTGACGTGAAATTGTAAACATGTGGACATGGATTTTGAAAATTCTAGAGAGAATTTTAAAAGCTTCAACAGAATTTCAACAATTTTGAGAGGGATTTGAAAAGTTTCAATGGGAATGGGAAGAATTGGGACAAAAATTGGAAAATTTTTAAGGGACTTTGAAAAAATTTCAACTGGAATTTTAGCAATTTTTTGACGTGAAATTGTAAACATGTGGACATGGATTTTGAAAATTCTAGAGAGAATTTTAAAAGCTTCAACAGAATTTCAACAATTTTGAGAGGGATTTGAAAAGATTCAATGGGAATGGGAAGAATTGGGACAAAAATTGGAAAATTTTGAAGGGACTTTGAAGAAATTTCAACTGAAATTTTAGCCATTTTTTTATGTGAAATTGTAAACATGTGGACATGGATTTTGAAAATTCTAGAGAGAATTTTAAAAGCTTCAAGAGAATTTCAACAATTTTGAGAGGGATTTGAAAAGTTTCAATGGGAATGGGAAGAATTGGGACAAAAATTGGAAAATTTTTAAGGGACTTTGAAAAAATTTCAACTGGAATTTTAGCCATTTTTTGACGTGAAATTGTAAACATGATGAAGTGGATTTTGAAAATTCTAGAGAGAATTTTAAAAGCTTCAACAGAATTTAAACAATTTTGAGAGGGATTTGAAAAGTTTCAATGGGAATGGGAAGAATTGGGACAAAAATTGGAAAATTTTTAAGGGACTTTGAAAAAATTTCAACTGGAATTTTAGCCATTTTTTGACGTGAAATTGTAAACATGTGGACATGGATTTTGAAAATTCTAGAGAGAATTTTAAAAGCTTCAAGAGAATTTCAACAATTTTGAGAGGGATTTGAAAAGTTTCAATGGGAATGGGAAGAATTGGGACAAAAATTGGAAATTTTTTAAGGGACTTTGAAAAAATTTCAACTGGAATTTTAGCAATTTTTTTATGTGAAATTGTAAACATGTGGACATGGATTTTGAAAATTCTAGAGAGAATTTTAAAAGCTTCAACAGAATTTCCACAATTTTGAGAGGGATTTGAAAAGTTTCAATGGGAATGGGAAGAATTGGGACAAAAATTGGAAAATTTTTAAGGGACTTTGAAAAAATTTCAACTGGAATTTTAGCCGTTTTTTGACGTGAAATTGTAAACATGTGGACATGGATTTTGAAAATTCTAGAGAGAATTTTAAAAGCTTCAAGAGAATTTCAACAATTTTGAGAGGGATTTGAAAAGTTTCAATGGGAATGGGAAGAATTGGGACAAAAATTGGAAAATTTTTAAGGGACTTTGAAAAAATTTCAACTGGAATTTTAGCCATTTTTTGACGTGAAATTGTAAACATGTGGTCATGGATTTTGAAAATTCTAGAGAGAATTTTAAAAGCTTCAACAGATTTTCAACAATTTTGGGAGGGATTTGAAAAGTTTCAATGGGAATGGGAAGAATTGGGACAAAAATTGGAAAATTTTTAAGGGACTTTGAAAAAATTTCAACTGGAATTTTAGCCATTTTTTGACGTGAAATTGTAAACATGTGGCCATGGATTTTGAAAATTCTAGAGAGAATTTTAAAAGCTTCAAGAGAATTTCAACAATTTTGAGAGGGATTTGAAAAGTTTCAATGGGAATGGGAAGAATTGGGACAAAAATTGGAAAATTTTTAAGGGACTTTGAAAAAATTTCAACTGGAATTTTAGCAATTTTTTTATGTGAAATTGTAAACATGTGGTCATGGATTTTGAAAATTCTAGAGAGAATTTTAAAAGCTTCAAGAGAATTTCAACAATTTTGAGAGGGATTTGAAAAGTTTCAATGGGAATGGGAAGAATTGGGACAAAAATTGGAAAATTTTGAAGGGACTTTGAAAAAATTTCAACTGGAATTTTAGCCATTTTTTGACGTGAAATTGTAAACATGTGGACATGGATTTTGAAAATTCTAGAGAGAATTTTAAAAGCTTCAAGAGAATTTCAACAATTTTGAGAGGGATTTGAAAAGTTTCAATGGGAATGGGAAGAATTGGGACAAAAATTGGAAAATTTTTAAGGGACTTAGAAAAAATTTCAACTGGAATTTTAGCCATTTTTTGACGTGAAATTGTAAACATGTGGCCATGGATTTTGAAAATTCTAGAGAGAATTTTAAAAGCTTCAACAGATTTTCAACAATTTTGGGAGGGATTTGAAAAGTTTCAATGGGAATGGGAAGAATTGGGGCAAAAATTGGAAATTTTTTAAGGGACTTTGAAAAAATTTCAACTGGAATTTTAGCCATTTTTTTACGTGAAATTGTAAACATGTGGATATGGATTTTGAAAATTGTAGAGAGAATTTTAAAAGCTTCAAGAGAATTTCCACAATTTTGAGAGGGATTTGAAAAGTTTCAATGGGAATGGGAAGAATTGGGACAAAAATTGGAAAAATTTTCAGGGACTTTGAAAAAATTTCAACTGGAATTTTAGCAATTTTTTGACGTGAAATTGTAAACATGTGGACATGGATTTTGAAAATTCTAGAGAGAATTTTAAAAGCTTCAACAGAATTTCCACAATTTTGAGAGGGATTTGAAAAGTTTCAATGGGAATGGGAAGAATTGGGACAAAAATTGGAAAATTTTGAAGGGACTTTGAAAAAATTTCAACTGAAATTTTAGCAATTTTTTTATGTGAAATTGTAAACATGTGGACATGGATTTTGAAAATTCTAGAGAGAATTTTAAAAGCTTCAAGAGAATTTCAACAATTTTGAGAGGGATTTGAAAAGTTTCAATGGGAATGGGAAGAATTGGGACAAAAATTGGAAAATTTTGAAGGGACTTTGAAAAAATTTCAACTGGAATTTTAGCCATTTTTTGACGTGAAATTGTAAACATGATGAAGTGGATTTTGAAAATTCTAGAGAGAATTTTAAAAGCTTCAAGAGAATTTCAACAATTTTGAGAGGGATTTGAAAAGTTTCAATGGGAATGGGAAGAATTGGGACAAAAATTGGAAAATTTTTAAGGGACTTTGAAAAAATTTCAACTGGAATTTTAGCCATTTTTTGACGTGAAATTGTAAACATGTGGACATGGATTTTGAAAATTCTAGAGAGAATTTTAAAAGCTTCAAGAGAATTTCAACAATTTTGAGAGGGATTTGAAAAGTTTCAATGGGAATGGGAAGAATTGGGACAAAAATTGGAAATTTTTTAAGGGACTTTGAAAAAATTTCAACTGGAATTTTAGCAATTTTTTGACGTGAAATTGTAAACATGTTGAAGTGGATTTTGAAAATTCTAGAGAGAATTTTAAAAGCTTCAAGAGAATTTCAACAATTTTGAGAGGGATTTGAAAAGTTTCAATGGGAATGGGAAGAATTGGGACAAAAATTGGAAAATTTTTAAGGGACTTTGAAAAAATTTCAACTGGAATTTTAGCCGTTTTTTGACGTGAAATTGTAAACATGTGGACATGGATTTTGAAAATTCTAGAGAGAATTTTAAAAGCTTCAAGAGAATTTCAACAATTTTGAGAGGGATTTGAAAAGTTTCAATGGGAATGGGAAGAATTGGGACAAAAATTGGAAAATTTTTAAGGGACTTTGAAAAAATTTCAACTGGAATTTTAGCCATTTTTTGACGTGAAATTGTAAACATGTGGACATGGATTTTGAAAATTCTAGAGAGAATTTTAAAAGCTTCAACAGATTTTCAACAATTTTGGGAGGGATTTGAAAAGTTTCAATGGGAATGGGAAGAATTGGGACAAAAATTGGAAAATTTTTAAGGGACTTTGAAAAAATTTCAACTGGAATTTTAGCCATTTTTTGACGTGAAATTGTAAACATGTGGACATGGATTTTGAAAATTCTAGAGAGAATTTTAAAAGCTTCAAGAGAATTTCCAGAATTTTGAGAGGGATTTGAAAAGTTTCAATGGGAATGGGAAGAATTGGGACAAAAATTGGAAAATTTTTAAGGGACTTTGAAAAAATTTCAACTGGAATTTTAGCAATTTTTTTATGTGAAATTGTAAACATGTGGACATGGATTTTGAAAATTCTAGAGAGAATTTTAAAAGCTTCAAGAGAATTTCAACAATTTTGAGAGGGATTTGAAAAGTTTCAATGGGAATGGGAAGAATTGGGACAAAAATTGGAAAATTTTTAAGGGACTTTGAAAAAATTTCAACTGGAATTTTAGCCATTTTTTGACGTGAAATTGTAAACATGTGGACATGGATTTTGAAAATTCTAGAGAGAATTTTAAAAGCTTCAAGAGAATTTCAACAATTTTGAGAGGGATTTGAAAAGTTTCAATGGGAATGGGAAGAATTGGGACAAAAATTGGAAAATTTTTAAGGGACTTTGAAAAAATTTCAACTGGAATTTTAGCCATTTTTTGACGTGAAATTGTAAACATGTGGCCATGGATTTTGAAAATTCTAGAGAGAATTTTAAAAGCTTCAACAGATTTTCAACAATTTTGGGAGGGATTTGAAAAGTTTCAATGGGAATGGGAAGAATTGGGGCAAAAATTGGAAATTTTTTAAGGGACTTTGAAAAAATTTCAACTGGAATTTTAGCCATTTTTTTATGTGAAATTGTAAACATGTGGATATGGATTTTGAAAATTGTAGAGAGAATTTTAAAAGCTTCAAGAGAATTTCCACAATTTTGAGAGGGATTTGAAAAGTTTCAATGGGAATGGGAAGAATTGGGACAAAAATTGGAAAAATTTTCAGGGACTTTGAAAAAATTTCAACTGGAATTTTAGCAATTTTTTGACGTGAAATTGTAAACATGTGGACATGGATTTTGAAAATTCTAGAGAGAATTTTAAAAGCTTCAACAGAATTTCAACAATTTTGAGAGGGATTTGAAAAGTTTCAATGGGAATGGGAAGAATTGGGACAAAAATTGGAAAATTTTGAAGGGACTTTGAAAAAATTTCAACTGAAATTTTAGCAATTTTTTTATGTGAAATTGTAAACATGTGGCCATGGATTTTGAAAATTCTAGAGAGAATTTTAAAAGCTTCAACAGAATTTAAACAATTTTGAGAGGGATTTGAAAAGTTTCAATGGGAATGGGAAGAATTGGGACAAAAATTGGAAAATTTTTAAGGGACTTTGAAAAAATTTCAACTGAAATTTTAGCCGTTT
Source organism: Streptopelia decaocto (assembly GCF_964273445.1). Taxonomy (NCBI): domain Eukaryota; kingdom Metazoa; phylum Chordata; class Aves; order Columbiformes; family Columbidae; genus Streptopelia; species Streptopelia decaocto. Next base: position 11,535 of record NW_028116021.1, read on the forward strand.
TTTGACGTGAAATTGTAAACATGTGGCCATGGATTTTGAAAATTCTAGAGAGAATTTTAAAAGCTTCAACAGAATTTCAACAATTTTGAGAGGGATTTGAAAAGTTTCAATGGGAATGGGAAGAATTGGGACAAAAATTGGAAAATTTTTAAGGGACTTTGAAAAAATTTCAACTGGAATTTTAGCCATTTTTTGACGTGAAATTGTAAACATGTGGACATGGATTTTGAAAATTCTAGAGAGAATTTTAAAAGCTTCAAGAGAATTTCAACAATTTTGAGAGGGATTTGAAAAGTTTCAATGGGAATGGGAAGAATTGGGACAAAAATTGGAAAATTTTTAAGGGACTTTGAAAAAATTGCAACTGGAATTTTAGCAATTTTTTGACGTGAAATTGTAAACATGTGGACATGGATTTTGAAAATTCTAGAGAGAATTTTAAAAGCTTCAAGAGAATTTCAACAATTTTGAGAGGGATTTGAAAAGTTTCAATGGGAATGGGAAGAATTGGGATGAAAATTGGAAAATTTTTAAGGGACTTTGAAAAAATTTCAACTGGCATTTTAGCCATTTTTTGACGTGAAATTGTAAACATGTGGACATGGATTTTGAAAATTCTAGAGAGAATTTTAAAAGCTTCAACAGAATTTCAACAATTTTGAGAGGGATTTGAAAAGATTCAATGGGAATGGGAAGAATTGGGACAAAAATTGGAAAATTTTTAAGGGACTTTGAAAAAATTGCAACTGGAATTTTAGCAATTTTTTGACGTGAAATTGTAAACATGTGGACATGGATTTTGAAAATTCTAGAGAGAATTTTAAAAGCTTCAAGAGAATTTCAACAATTTTGAGAGGGATTTGAAAAGTTTCAATGGGAATGGGAAGAATTGGGATGAAAATTGGAAAATTTTTAAGGGACTTTGAAAAAATTTCAACTGGCATTTTAGCCATTTTTTGACGTGAAATTGTAAACATGTGGACATGGATTTTGAAAATTCTAGAGAGAATTTTAAAAGCTTCAACAGAATTTCAACAATTTTGAGAGGGATTTGAAAAGTTTCAATGGGAATGGGAAGAATTGGGACAAAAATTGGAAAATTTTTCAGGGACTTTGAAAAAATTGCAACTGGAATTTTAGCAATTTTTTGACGTGAAATTGTAAACATGTGGACATGGATTTTGAAAATTCTAGAGAGAATTTTAAAAGCTTCAAGAGAATTTCCAGAATTTTGAGAGGGATTTGAAAAGTTTCAATGGGAATGGGAAGAATTGGGACAAAAATTGGAAAATTTTTAAGGGACTTTGAAAAAATTTCAACTGGAATTTTAGCAATTTTTTTATGTGAAATTGTAAACATGTGGACATGGATTTTGAAAATTCTAGAGAGAATTTTAAAAGCTTCAAGAGAATTTCAACAATTTTGAGGGATTTGAAAAGTTTCAATGGGAATGGGAAGAATTGGGACAAAAATTGGAAAATTTTTAAGGGACTTTGAAAAAATTTCAACTGGAATTTTAGCCATTTTTTGACGTGAAATTGTAAACATGTGGACATGGATTTTGAAAATTCTAGAGAGAATTTTAAAAGCTTCAAGAGAATTTCAACAATTTTGAGAGGGATTTGAAAAGTTTCAATGGGAATGGGAAGAATTGGGACAAAAATTGGAAAATTTTTAAGGGACTTTGAAAAAATTTCAACTGGAATTTTAGCCATTTTTTGACGTGAAATTGTAAACATGTGGCCATGGATTTTGAAAATTCTAGAGAGAATTTTAAAAGCTTCAACAGATTTTCAACAATTTTGGGAGGGATTTGAAAAGTTTCAATGGGAATGGGAAGAATTGGGGCAAAAATTGGAAATTTTTTAAGGGACTTTGAAAAAATTTCAACTGGAATTTTAGCCATTTTTTTATGTGAAATTGTAAACATGTGGATATGGATTTTGAAAATTGTAGAGAGAATTTTTTAAAAGCTTCAAGAGAATTTCCACAATTTTGAGAGGGATTTGAAAAGTTTCAATGGGAATGGGAAGAATTGGGACAAAAATTGGAAAAATTTTCAGGGACTTTGAAAAAATTTCAACTGGAATTTTAGCAATTTTTTGACGTGAAATTGTAAACATGTGGACATGGATTTTGAAAATTCTAGAGAGAATTTTAAAAGCTTCAACAGAATTTCAACAATTTTGAGAGGGATTTGAAAAGTTTCAATGGGAATGGGAAGAATTGGGACAAAAATTGGAAAATTTTGAAGGGACTTTGAAAAAATTTCAACTGGAATTTTAGCAATTTTTTTATGTGAAATTGTAAACATGTGGCCATGGATTTTGAAAATTCTAGAGAGAATTTTAAAAGCTTCAACAGAATTTAAACAATTTTGAGAGGGATTTGAAAAGTTTCAATGGGAATGGGAAGAATTGGGACAAAAATTGGAAAATTTTTAAGGGACTTTGAAAAAATTTCAACTGAAATTTTAGCCGTTTTTTGACGTGAAATTGTAAACATGTGGCCATGGATTTTGAAAATTCTAGAGAGAATTTTAAAAGCTTCAACAGAATTTCAACAATTTTGAGAGGGATTTGAAAAGTTTCAATGGGAATGGGAAGAATTGGGACAAAAATTGGAAAATTTTTAAGGGACTTTGAAAAAATTTCAACTGGAATTTTAGCCATTTTTTGACGTGAAATTGTAAACATGTGGACATGGATTTTGAAAATTCTAGAGAGAATTTTAAAAGCTTCAAGAGAATTTCAACAATTTTGAGAGGGATTTGAAAAGTTTCAATGGGAATGGGAAGAATTGGGACAAAAATTGGAAAATTTTTAAGGGACTTTGAAAAAATTGCAACTGGAATTTTAGCAATTTTTTGACGTGAAATTGTAAACATGTGGACATGGATTTTGAAAATTCTAGAGAGAATTTTAAAAGCTTCAAGAGAATTTCAACAATTTTGAGAGGGATTTGAAAAGTTTCAATGGGAATGGGAAGAATTGGGATGAAAATTGGAAAATTTTTAAGGGACTTTGAAAAAATTTCAACTGGCATTTTAGCCATTTTTTGACGTGAAATTGTAAACATGTGGACATGGATTTTGAAAATTCTAGAGAGAATTTTAAAAGCTTCAACAGAATTTCAACAATTTTGAGAGGGATTTGAAAAGATTCAATGGGAATGGGAAGAATTGGGACAAAAATTGGAAAATTTTTAAGGGACTTTGAAAAAATTGCAACTGGAATTTTAGCAATTTTTTGACGTGAAATTGTAAACATGTGGACATGGATTTTGAAAATTCTAGAGAGAATTTTAAAAGCTTCAAGAGAATTTCAACAATTTTGAGAGGGATTTGAAAAGTTTCAATGGGAATGGGAAGAATTGGGATGAAAATTGGAAAATTTTTAAGGGACTTTGAAAAAATTTCAACTGGCATTTTAGCCATTTTTTGACGTGAAATTGTAAACATGTGGACATGGATTTTGAAAATTCTAGAGAGAATTTTAAAAGCTTCAACAGAATTTCAACAATTTTGAGAGGGATTTGAAAAGTTTCAATGGGAATGGGAAGAATTGGGACAAAAATTGGAAAATTTTTCAGGGACTTTGAAAAAATTTCAACTGGAATTTTAGCCATTTTTTGACGTGAAATTGTAAACATGTGGCCATGGATTTTGAAAATTGTAGAGAGAATTTTAAAAGCTTCAAGAGAATTTCAACAATTTTGAGAGGGATTTGAAAAGTTTCAATGGGAATGGGAAGAATTGGGACAAAAATTGGAAAATTTTTCAGGGACTTTGAAAAAATTTCAACTGGAATTTTAGCAATTTTTTGACGTGAAATTGTAAACACGTTGAAGTGGATTTTGAAAATTCTAGAGAGAATTTTAAAAGCTTCAAGAGAATTTCCACAATTTTGAGAGGGATTTGAAAAGTTTCAATGGGAATGGGAAGAATTGGGACAAAAATTGGAAAATTTTTAAGGGACTTTGAAAAAATTTCAACTGGAATTTTAGCCATTTTTTGACGTGAAATTGTAAACATGTGGACATGGATTTTGAAAATTCTAGAGAGAATTTTAAAAGCTTCAAGAGAATTTCCAGAATTTTGAGAGGGATTTGAAAAGTTTCAATGGGAATGGGAAGAATTGGGACAAAAATTGGAAAATTTTTAAGGGACTTTGAAAAAATTTCAACTGGAATTTTAGCAATTTTTTTATGTGAAATTGTAAACATGTGGACATGGATTTTGAAAATTCTAGAGAGAATTTTAAAAGCTTCAAGAGAATTTCAACAATTTTGAGAGGGATTTGAAAAGTTTCAATGGGAATGGGAAGAATTGGGACAAAAATTGGAAAATTTTGAAGGGACTTTGAAAAAATTTCAACTGGAATTTTAGCCATTTTTTGACGTGAAATTGTAAACATGTGGACATGGATTTTGAAAATTCTAGAGAGAATTTTAAAAGCTTCAAGAGAATTTCAACAATTTTGAGAGGGATTTGAAAAGTTTCAATGGGAATGGGAAGAATTGGGACAAAAATTGGAAAATTTTTAAGGGACTTTGAAAAAATTTCAACTGGAATTTTAGCAATTTTTTTATGTGAAATTGTAAACATGTGGACATGGATTTTGAAAATTCTAGAGAGAATTTTAAAAGCTTCAAGAGAATTTCAACAATTTTGAGAGGGATTTGAAAAGTTTCAATGGGAATGGGAAGAATTGGGACAAAAATTGGAAAATTTTTAAGGGACTTTGAAAAAATTTCAACTGGAATTTTAGCCATTTTTTGACGTGAAATTGTAAACATGTGGACATGGATTTTGAAAATTCTAGAGAGAATTTTAAAAGCTTCAAGAGAATTTCAACAATTTTGAGAGGGATTTGAAAAGTTTCAATGGGAATGGGAAGAATTGGGACAAAAATTGGAAAATTTTTAAGGGACTTTGAAAAAATTTCAACTGGAATTTTAGCCATTTTTTGACGTGAAATTGTAAACATGTGGCCATGGATTTTGAAAATTCTAGAGAGAATTTTAAAAGCTTCAACAGATTTTCAACAATTTTGGGAGGGATTTGAAAAGTTTCAATGGGAATGGGAAGAATTGGGGCAAAAATTGGAAATTTTTTAAGGGACTTTGAAAAAATTTCAACTGGAATTTTAGCCATTTTTTTATGTGAAATTGTAAACATGTGGACATGGATTTTGAAAATTCTAGAGAGAATTTTAAAAGCTTCAAGAGAATTTCCACAATTTTGAGAGGGATTTGAAAAGTTTCAATGGGAATGGGAAGAATTGGGACAAAAATTGGAAAAATTTTCAGGGACTTTGAAAAAATTTCAACTGGAATTTTAGCAATTTTTTGACGTGAAATTGTAAACATGTGGACATGGATTTTGAAAATTCTAGAGAGAATTTTAAAAGCTTCAACAGAATTTCAACAATTTTGAGAGGGATTTGAAAAGTTTCAATGGGAATGGGAAGAATTGGGACAAAAATTGGAAAATTTTGAAGGGACTTTGAAAAAATTTCAACTGAAATTTTAGCAATTTTTTTATGTGAAATTGTAAACATGTGGACATGGATTTTGAAAATTCTAGAGAGAATTTTAAAAGCTTCAAGAGAATTTCAACAATTTTGAGAGGGATTTGAAAAGTTTCAATGGGAATGGGAAGAATTGGGACAAAAATTGGAAAATTTTTAAGGGACTTTGAAAAAATTTCAACTGGAATTTTAGCCATTTTTTGACGTGAAATTGTAAACATGTGGACATGGATTTTGAAAATTCTAGAGAGAATTTTAAAAGCTTCAACAGAATTTCCACAATTTTGAGAGGGATTTGAAAAGATTCAATGGGAATGGGAAGAATTGGGACAAAAATTGGAAAATTTTTAAGGGACTTTGAAAAAATTTCAACTGAAATTTTAGCCGTTTTTTGACGTGAAATTGTAAACATGTGGCCATGGATTTTGAAAATTCTAGAGAGAATTTTAAAAGCTTCAACAGAATTTCAACAATTTTGAGAGGGATTTGAAAAGTTTCAATGGGAATGGGAAGAATTGGGACAAAAATTGGAAAATTTTTCAGGGACTTTGAAAAAATTTCAACTGGAATTTTAGCCATTTTTTGACGTGAAATTGTAAACATGTGGACATGGATTTTGAAAATTCTAGAGAGAATTTTAAAAGCTTCAAGAGAATTTCAACAATTTTGAGAGGGATTTGAAAAGTTTCAATGGGAATGGGAAGAATTGGGACAAAAATTGGAAAATTTTTAAGGGACTTTGAAAAAATTGCAACTGGAATTTTAGCAATTTTTTGACGTGAAATTGTAAACATGTGGACATGGATTTTGAAAATTCTAGAGAGAATTTTAAAAGCTTCAAGAGAATTTCAACAATTTTGAGAGGGATTTGAAAAGTTTCAATGGGAATGGGAAGAATTGGGACAAAAATTGGAAAATTTTTAAGGGACTTTGAAAAAATTTCAACTGGCATTTTAGCCATTTTTTGACGTGAAATTGTAAACATGTGGACATGGATTTTGAAAATTCTAGAGAGAATTTTAAAAGCTTCAAGAGAATTTCAACAATTTTGAGAGGGATTTGAAAAGATTCAATGGGAATGGGAAGAATTGGGACAAAAATTGGAAAATTTTTAAGGGACTTTGAAAAAATTTCAACTGGAATTTTAGCCATTTATTGACGTGAAATTGTAAACATGTGGACATGGATTTTGAAAATTCTAGAGAGAATTTTAAAAGCTTCAACAGAATTTCCACAATTTTGAGAGGGATTTGAAAAGTTTCAATGGGAATGGGAAGAATTGGGACAAAAATTGGAAAATTTTTAAGGGACTTTGAAAAAATTTCAACTGGAATTTTACCCATTTTTTGACGTGAAATTGTAAACATGATGAAGTGGATTTTGAAAATTCTAGAGAGAATTTTAAAAGCTTCAACAGAATTTCAACAATTTTGAGAGGGATTTGAAAAGTTTCAATGGGAATGGGAAGAATTGGGACAAAAATTGGAAAATTTTTCAGGGACTTTGAAAAAATTTCAACTGGAATTTTAGCAATTTTTTGACGTGAAATTGTAAACATGTGGACATGGATTTTGAAAATTCTAGAGAGAATTTTAAAAGCTTCAACAGAATTTCAACAATTTTGAGAGGGATTTGAAAAGTTTCAATGGGAATGGGAAGAATTGGGACAAAAATTGGAAAATTTTTAAGGGACTTTGAAAAAATTTCAACTGAAATTTTAGCAATTTTTTTATGTGAAATTGTAAACATGTGGACATGGATTTTGAAAATTCTAGAGAGAATTTTAAAAGCTTCAAGAAAATTTCAACAATTTTGAGAGGGATTTGAAAAGTTTCAATGGGAATGGGAAGAATTGGGACAAAAATTGGAAAATTTTTAAGGGACTTTGAAAAAATTTCAACTGGAATTTTAGCCATTTTTTGACGTGAAATTGTAAACATGTGGACATGGATTTTGAAAATTCTAGAGAGAATTTTAAAAGCTTCAACAGAATTTCAACAATTTTGAGAGGGATTTGAAAAGTTTCAATGGGAATGGGAAGAATTGGGACAAAAATTGGAAAATTTTTAAGGGACTTTGAAAAAATTTCAACTGAAATTTTAGCCGTTTTTTGACGTGAAATTGTAAACATGTGGACATGGATTTTGAAAATTCTAGAGAGAATTTTAAAAGCTTCAAGAGAATTTCAACAATTTTGAGAGGGATTTGAAAAGTTTCAATGGGAATGGGAAGAATTGGGACAAAAATTGGAAAATTTTTCAGGGACTTTGAAAAAATTTCAACTGGAATTTTAGCCATTTTTTGACGTGAAATTGTAAACATGTGGACATGGATTTTGAAAATTCTAGAGAGAATTTTAAAAGCTTCAACAGAATTTCCACAATTTTGAGAGGGATTTGAAAAGATTCAATGGGAATGGGAAGAATTGGGACAAAAATTGGAAAATTTTTAAGGGACTTTGAAAAAATTTCAACTGAAATTTTAGCCATTTTTTGACGTGAAATTGTAAACATGTGGCCATGGATTTTGAAAATTCTAGAGAGAAATTTAAAAGCTTCAAGAGAATTTCAACAATTTTGAGAGGGATTTGAAAAGTTTCAATGGGAATGGGAAGAATTGGGACAAAAATTGGAAAATTTTTAAGGGACTTTGAAAAAATTTCAACTGGAATTTTAGCCATTTTTTGACGTGAAATTGTAAACATGATGAAGTGGATTTTGAAAATTCTAGAGAGAATTTTAAAAGCTTCAACAGAATTTAAACAATTTTGAGAGGGATTTGAAAAGTTTCAATGGGAATGGGAAGAATTGGGACAAAAATTGGAAAATTTTTCAGGGACTTTGAAAAAATTTCAACTGGAATTTTAGCCATTTTTTGACGTGAAATTGTAAACATGTGGCCATGGATTTTGAAAATTGTAGAGAGAATTTTAAAAGCTTCAAGAGAATTTCAACAATTTTGAGAGGGATTTGAAAAGTTTCAATGGGAATGGGAAGAATTGGGACAAAAATTGGAAAATTTTTCAGGGACTTTGAAAAAATTTCAACTGGAATTTTAGCAATTTTTTGACATGAAATTGTAAACACGTTGAAGTGGATTTTGAAAATTCTAGAGAGAATTTTAAAAGCTTCAAGAGAATTTCAACAATTTTGAGAGGGATTTGAAAAGTTTCAATGGGAATGGGAAGAATTGGGACAAAAATTGGAAAATTTTTAAGGGACTTTGAAAAAATTTCAACTGGAATTTTAGCCATTTTTTGACGTGAAATTGTAAACATGTGGACATGGATTTTGAAAATTCTAGAGAGAATTTTAAAAGCTTCAAGAGAATTTCAACAATTTTGAGAGGGATTTGAAAAGTTTCAATGGGAATGGGAAGAATTGGGACAAAAATTGGAAAATTTTTAAGGGACTTTGAAAAAATTTCAACTGGAATTTTAGCCATTTTTTGACGTGAAATTGTAAACATGTGGCCATGGATTTTGAAAATTCTAGAGAGAATTTTAAAAGCTTCAAGAGAATTTCCAGAATTTTGAGAGGGATTTGAAAAGTTTCAATGGGAATGGGAAGAATTGGGACAAAAATTGGAAAATTTTGAAGGGACTTTGAAAAAATTTCAACTGAAATTTTAGCAATTTTTTTATGTGAAATTGTAAACATGTGGACATGGATTTTGAAAATTCTAGAGAGAATTTTAAAAGCTTCAAGAGAATTTCAACAATTTTGAGAGGGATTTGAAAAGTTTCAATGGGAATGGGAAGAATTGGGACAAAAATTGGAAAATTTTTAAGGGACTTTGAAAAAATTTCAACTGGAATTTTAGCCATTTTTTGACGTGAAATTGTAAACATGTGGCCATGGATTTTGAAAATTCTAGAGAGAATTTTAAAAGCTTCAAGAGAATTTCAACAATTTTGAGAGGGATTTGAAAAGTTTCAATGGGAATGGGAAGAATTGGGACAAAAATTGGAAAATTTTTCAGGGACTTTGAAAAAATTTCAACTGGAATTTTAGCCATTTTTTGACGTGAAATTGTAAACATGTGGACATGGATTTTGAAAATTGTAGAGAGAATTTTAAAAGCTTCAAGAGAATTTCAACAATTTTGAGAGGGATTTGAAAAGTTTCAATGGGAATGGGAAGAATTGGGACAAAAATTGGAAAATTTTTAAGGGACTTTGAAAAAATTTCAACTGGAATTTTAGCAATTTTTTGACGTGAAATTGTAAACACGTTGAAGTGGATTTTGAAAATTCTAGAGAGAATTTTAAAAGCTTCAACAGAATTTCCACAATTTTGAGAGGGATTTGAAAAGTTTCAATGGGAATGGGAAGAATTGGGACAAAAATTGGAAAATTTTTCAGGGACTTTGAAAAAATTTCAACTGGAATTTTAGCCATTTTTTGACGTGAAATTGTAAACATGTTGAAGTGGATTTTGAAAATTCTAGAGAGAATTTTAAAAGCTTCAAGAGAATTTCAACAATTTTGAGAGGGATTTGAAAAGTTTCAATGGGAATGGGAAGAATTGGGACAAAAATTGGAAAATTTTTAAGGGACTTTGAAAAAATTTCAACTGGAATTTTAGCCATTTTTTGACGTGAAATTGTAAACATGTTGAAGTGGATTTTGAAAATTCTAGAGAGAATTTTAAAAGCTTCAACAGAATTTCCACTATTTTGAGAGGGATTTGAAAAGTTTCAATGGGAATGGGAAGAATTGGGACAAAAATTGGAAAATTTTTAAGGGACTTTGAAAAAATTTCAACTGGAATTTTAGCCATTTTTTGACGTGAAATTGTAAACATGTGGCCATGGATTTTGAAAATTCTAGAGAGAATTTTAAAAGCTTCAAGAGAATTTCAACAGTTTTGAGAGGGATTTGAAAAGTTTCAATGGGAATGGGAAGAATTGGGACAAAAATTGGAAAATTTTTCAGGGACTTTGAAAAAATTTCAACTGGAATTTTAGCCATTTTTTGACGTGAAATTGTAAACATGTGGCCATGGATTTTGAAAATTCTAGAGAGAATTTTAAAAGCTTCAACAGATTTTCAACAATTTTGGGAGGGATTTGAAAAGTTTCAATGGGAATGGGAAGAATTGGGACAAAAATTGGAAATTTTTTAAGGGACTTTGAAAAAATTTCAATTGGAATTTTAGCCATTTTTTGACGTGAAATTGTAAACATGTGGCCATGGATTTTGAAAATTCTAGAGAGAATTTTAAAAGCTTCAAGAGAATTTCAACAATTTTGAGAGGGATTTGAAAAGTTTCAATGGGAATGGGAAGAATTGGGACAAAAATTGGAAAATTTTTAAGGGACTTTGAAAAAATTTCAACTGGAATTTTAGCCGTTTTTTGACGTGAAATTGTAAACATGTGGACATGGATTTTGAAAATTCTAGAGAGAATTTTAAAAGCTTCAACAGAATTTCAACAATTTTGAGAGGGATTTGAAAAGTTTCAATGGGAATGGGAAGAATTGGGACAAAAATTGGAAAATTTTTCAGGGACTTTGAAAAAATTTCAACTGGAATTTTAGCCATTTTTTGACGTGAAATTGTAAACATGTGGACATGGATTTTGAAAATTCTAGAGAGAATTTTAAAAGCTTCAAGAGAATTTCAACAATTTTGAGAGGGATTTGAAAAGTTTCAATGGGAATGGGAAGAATTGGGACAAAAATTGGAAAATTTTTCAGGGACTTTGAAAAAATTTCAACTGGAATTTTAGCAATTTTTTGACGTGAAATTGTAAACATGTGGACATGGATTTTGAAAATTCTAGAGAGAATTTTAAAAGCTTCAACAGAATTTCCACTATTTTGAGAGGGATTTGAAAAGTTTCAATGGGAATGGGAAGAATTGGGACAAAAATTGGAAAATTTTTAAGGGACTTTGAAAAAATTTCAACTGGAATTTTAGCCATTTTTTGACGTGAAATTGTAAACATGTGGCCATGGATTTTGAAAATTCTAGAGAGAATTTTAAAAGCTTCAAGAGAATTTCAACAATTTTGAGAGGGATTTGAAAAGTTTCAATGGGAATGGGAAGAATTGGGACAAAAATTGGAAAATTTTGAAGGGACTTTGAAAAAATTTCAACTGGAATTTTAGCCATTTTTTGACGTGAAATTGTAAACATGTGGCCATGGATTTTGAAAATTCTAGAGAGAATTTTAAAAGCTTCAACAGATTTTCAACAATTTTGGGAGGGATTTGAAAAGTTTCAATGGGAATGGGAAGAATTGGGACAAAAATTGGAAATTTTTTAAGGGACTTTGAAAAAATTTCAATTGGAATTTTAGCCATTTTTTGACGTGAAATTGTAAACATGTGGACATGGATTTTGAAAATTCTAGAGAGAATTTTAAAAGCTTCAAGAGAATTTCAACAATTTTGAGAGGGATTTGAAAAGTTTCAATGGGAATGGGAAGAATTGGGACAAAAATTGGAAAATTTTTAAGGGACTTTGAAAAAATTTCAACTGGAATTTTAGCAATTTTTTGACGTGAAATTGTAAACACGTTGAAGTGGATTTTGAAAATTCTAGAGAGAATTTTAAAAGCTTCAAGAGAATTTCTACAATTTTGAGAGGGATTTGAAAAGTTTCAATGGGAATGGGAAGAATTGGGACAAAAATTGGAAAATTTTTCAGGGACTTTGAAAAAATTTCAACTGGAATTTTAGCCATTTTTTGACGTGAAATTGTAAACATGTGGACATGGATTTTGAAAATTCTAGAGAGAATTTTAAAAGCTTCAAGAGAATTTCAACAATTTTGAGAGGGATTTGAAAAGTTTCAATGGGAATGGGAAGAATTGGGACAAAAATTGGAAAATTTTTCAGGGACTTTGAAAAAATTTCAACTGGAATTTTAGCCATTTTTTGACGTGAAATTGTAAACATGTTGAAGTGGATTTTGAAAATTCTAGAGAGAATTTTAAAAGCTTCAACAGAATTTCCACTATTTTGAGAGGGATTTGAAAAGTTTCAATGGGAATGGGAAGAATTGGGACAAAAATTGGAAAATTTTTAAGGGACTTTGAAAAAATTTCAACTGGAATTTTAGCCATTTTTTGACGTGAAATTGTAAGCATGTGGCCATGGATTTTGAAAATTCTAGAGAGAATTTTAAAAGCTTCAAGAGAATTTCAACAATTTTGAGAGGGATTTGAAAAGTTTCAATGGGAATGGGAAGAATTGGGACAAAAATTGGAAAATTTTGAAGGGACTTTGAAAAAATTTCAACTGGAATTTTAGCCATTTTTTGACGTGAAATTGTAAACATGTGGCCATGGATTTTGAAAATTCTAGAGAGAATTTTAAAAGCTTCAAGAGAATTTCTACAATTTTGGGAGGGATTTGAAAAGTTTCAATGGGAATGGGAAGAATTGGGACAAAAATTGGAAATTTTTTAAGGGACTTTGAAAAAATTTCAATTGGAATTTTAGCCATTTTTTGACGTGAAATTGTAAACATGTGGCCATGGATTTTGAAAATTCTAGAGAGAATTTTAAAAGCTTCAAGAGAATTTCAACAATTTTGAGAGGGATTTGAAAAGTTTCAATGGGAATGGGAAGAATTGGTATGAAAATTGGAAAATTTTTAAGGGACTTTGAAAAAATTTCAACTGGAATTTTAGCCGTTTTTTGACGTGAAATTGTAAACATGTGGACATGGATTTTGAAAATTCTAGAGAGAATTTTAAAAGCTTCAACAGAATTTCAACAATTTTGAGAGGGATTTGAAAAGTTTCAATGGGAATGGGAAGAATTGGGACAAAAATTGGAAAATTTTTCAGGGACTTTGAAAAAATTTCAACTGGAATTTTAGCCATTTTTTGACGTGAAATTGTAAACATGTGGACATGGATTTTGAAAATTCTAGAGAGAATTTTAAAAGCTTCAAGAGAATTTCAACAATTTTGAGAGGGATTTGAAAAGTTTCAATGGGAATGGGAAGAATTGGGACAAAAATTGGAAAATTTTTAAGGGACTTTGAAAAAATTTCAACTGGAATTTTAGCAATTTTTTGACGTGAAATTGTAAACATGTGGACATGGATTTTGAAAATTCTAGAGAGAATTTTAAAAGCTTCAACAGAATTTCCACTATTTTGAGAGGGATTTGAAAAGTTTCAATGGGAATGGGAAGAATTGGGACAAAAATTGGAAAATTTTTAAGGGACTTTGAAAAAATTTCAACTGGAATTTTAGCCATTTTTTGACGTGAAATTGTAAACATGTGGCCATGGATTTTGAAAATTCTAGAGAGAATTTTAAAAGCTTCAAGAGAATTTCAACAATTTTGAGAGGGATTTGAAAAGTTTCAATGGGAATGGGAAGAATTGGGACAAAAATTGGAAAATTTTGAAGGGACTTTGAAAAAATTTCAACTGGAATTTTAGCCATTTTTTGACGTGAAATTGTAAACATGTGGCCATGGATTTTGAAAATTCTAGAGAGAATTTTAAAAGCTTCAACAGATTTTCAACAATTTTGGGAGGGATTTGAAAAGTTTCAATGGGAATGGGAAGAATTGGGACAAAAATTGGAAATTTTTTAAGGGACTTTGAAAAAATTTCAATTGGAATTTTAGCCATTTTTTGACGTGAAATTGTAAACATGTGGACATGGATTTTGAAAATTCTAGAGAGAATTTTAAAAGCTTCAAGAGAATTTCAACAATTTTGAGAGGGATTTGAAAAGTTTCAATGGGAATGGGAAGAATTGGGACAAAAATTGGAAAATTTTTAAGGGACTTTGAAAAAATTTCAACTGGAATTTTAGCAATTTTTTGACGTGAAATTGTAAACACGTTGAAGTGGATTTTGAAAATTCTAGAGAGAATTTTAAAAGCTTCAAGAGAATTTCTACAATTTTGAGAGGGATTTGAAAAGTTTCAATGGGAATGGGAAGAATTGGGACAAAAATTGGAAAATTTTTCAGGGACTTTGAAAAAATTTCAACTGGAATTTTAGCCATTTTTTGACGTGAAATTGTAAACATGTGGACATGGATTTTGAAAATTCTAGAGAGAATTTTAAAAGCTTCAAGAGAATTTCAACAATTTTGAGAGGGATTTGAAAAGTTTCAATGGGAATGGGAAGAATTGGGACAAAAATTGGAAAATTTTTCAGGGACTTTGAAAAAATTTCAACTGGAATTTTAGCCATTTTTTGACGTGAAATTGTAAACATGTGGACATGGATTTTGAAAATTCTAGAGAGAATTTTAAAAGCTTCAACAGAATTTCCACTATTTTGAGAGGGATTTGAAAAGTTTCAATGGGAATGGGAAGAATTGGGACAAAAATTGGAAAATTTTTAAGGGACTTTGAAAAAATTTCAACTGGAATTTTAGCCATTTTTTGACGTGAAATTGTAAGCATGTGGCCATGGATTTTGAAAATTCTAGAGAGAATTTTAAAAGCTTCAAGAGAATTTCAACAATTTTGAGAGGGATTTGAAAAGTTTCAATGGGAATGGGAAGAATTGGGACAAAAATTGGAAAATTTTGAAGGGACTTTGAAAAAATTTCAACTGGAATTTTAGCCATTTTTTGACGTGAAATTGTAAACATGTGGCCATGGATTTTGAAAATTCTAGAGAGAATTTTAAAAGCTTCAAGAGAATTTCTACAATTTTGGGAGGGATTTGAAAAGTTTCAATGGGAATGGGAAGAATTGGGACAAAAATTGGAAATTTTTTAAGGGACTTTGAAAAAATTTCAATTGGAATTTTAGCCATTTTTTGACGTGAAATTGTAAACATGTGGCCATGGATTTTGAAAATTCTAGAGAGAATTTTAAAAGCTTCAAGAGAATTTCAACAATTTTGAGAGGGATTTGAAAAGTTTCAATGGGAATGGGAAGAATTGGGACAAAAATTGGAAAAATTTTCAGGGACTTTGAAAAAATTTCAACTGGAATTTTAGCAATTTTTTGACGTGAAATTGTAAACATGTGGCCATGGATTTTGAAAATTCTAGAGAGAATTTTAAAAGCTTCAACAGAATTTCCACAATTTTGAGAGGGATTTGAAAAGTTTCAATGGGAATGGGAAGAATTGGGACAAAAATTGGAAAATTTTTAAGGGACTTTGAAAAAATTTCAACTGGAATTTTAGCCATTTTTTGACGTGAAATTGTAAACATGTGGCCATGGATTTTGAAAATTCTAGAGAGAATTTTAAAAGCTTCAAGAGAATTTCCAGAATTTTGAGAGGGATTTGAAAAGTTTCAATGGGAATGGGAAGAATTGGGACAAAAATTGGAAAATTTTTAAGGGACTTTGAAAAAATTTCAACTGGAATTTTAGCAATTTTTTTATGTGAAATTGTAAACATGTGGACATGGATTTTGAAAATTCTAGAGAGAATTTTAAAAGCTTCAAGAGAATTTCAACAATTTTGAGAGGGATTTGAAAAGTTTCAATGGGAATGGGAAGAATTGGGACAAAAATTGGAAAATTTTTAAGGGACTTTGAAAAAATTTCAACTGGAAGTTTAGCCATTTTTTTATGTGAAATTGTAAACATGTGGACATGGATTTTGAAAATTCTAGAGAGAATTTTAAAAGCTTCAAGAGAATTTCAACAATTTTGAGAGGGATTTGAAAAGTTTCAATGGGAATGGGAAGAATTGGGACAAAAATTGGAAAATTTTTAAGGGACTTTGAAAAAATTTGAACTGGCATTTTAGCCATTTTTTGACGTGAAATTGTAAACATGTGGACATGGATTTTGAAAATTCTAGAGAGAATTTTAAAAGCTTCAACAGAATTTCCACAATTTTGAGAGGGATTTGAAAAGTTTCAATGGGAATGGGAAGAATTGGGACAAAAATTGGAAAATTTTTAAGGGACTTTGAAAAAATTTCAACTGGAATTTTAGCAATTTTTTGACGTGAAATTGTAAACATGTGGACATGGATTTTGAAAATTCTAGAGAGAATTTTAAAAGCTTCAAGAGAATTTCAACAATTTTGAGAGGGATTTGAAAAGTTTCAATGGGAATGGGAAGAATTGGGACAAAAATTGGAAAATTTTGAAGGGACTTTGAAAAAATTTCAACTGGAATTTTAGCAATTTTTTGACGTGAAATTGTAAACATGTGGACATGGATTTTGGAAATTCTAGAGAGAATTTTAAAAGCTTCAACAGAATTTCCACAATTTTGAGAGGGATTTGAAAAGATTCAATGGGAATGGGAAGAATTGGGACAAAAATTGGAAAATTTTGAAGGGACTTTGAAAAAATTTCAACTGGAATTTTAGCCATTTTTTGACGTGAAATTGTAAACATGTGGACATGGATTTTGAAAATTCTAGAGAGAATTTTAAAAGCTTCAACAGAATTTCCACAATTTTGAGAGGGATTTGAAAAGTTTCAATGGGAATGGGAAGAATTGGGACAAAAATTGGAAAATTTTTAAGGGACTTTGAAAAAATTTCAACTGGAATTTTAGCAATTTTTTGACGTGAAATTGTAAACATGTTGAAGTGGATTTTGAAAATTCTAGAGAGAATTTTAAAAGCTTCAAGAGAATTTCCAGAATTTTGAGAGGGATTTGAAAAGTTTCAATGGGAATGGGAAGAATTGGGACAAAAATTGGAAAATTTTTAAGGGACTTTGAAAAAATTTCAACTGGAATTTTAGCCATTTTTTGACGTGAAATTGTAAACATGTGGACATGGATTTTGAAAATTCTAGAGAGAATTTTAAAAGCTTCAAGAGAATTTCTACAATTTTGAGAGGGATTTGAAAAGTTTCAATGGGAATGGGAAGAATTGGGACAAAAATTGGAAAATTTTGAAGGGACTTTGAAAAAATTTCAACTGGAATTTTAGCCATTTTTTGACGTGAAATTGTAAACATGTGGACATGGATTTTGAAAATTCTAGAGAGAATTTTAAAAGCTTCAAGAGAATTTCAACAATTTTGAGAGGGATTTGAAAAGTTTCAATGGGAATGGGAAGAATTGGGACAAAAATTGGAAAAATTTTCAGGGACTTTGAAAAAATTTCAACTGGAATTTTAGCAATTTTTTGACGTGAAATTGTAAACATGTGGACATGGATTTTGAAAATTCTAGAGAGAATTTTAAAAGCTTCAAGAGAATTTCAACAATTTTGAGAGGGATTTGAAAAGTTTCAATGGGAATGGGAAGAATTGGGACAAAAATTGGAAAATTTTTAAGGGACTTTGAAAAAATTTCAACTGGAATTTTAGCCATTTTTTGACGTGAAATTGTAAACATGTGGACATGGATTTTGAAAATTCTAGAGAGAATTTTAAAAGCTTCAACAGATTTTCAACAATTTTGGGAGGGATTTGAAAAGTTTCAATGGGAATGGGAAGAATTGGGACAAAAATTGGAAAATTTTTAAGGGACTTTGAAAAAATTTCAACTGGAATTTTAGCCGTTTTTTGACGTGAAATTGTAAACATGTGGACATGGATTTTGAAAATTCTAGAGAGAATTTTAAAAGCTTCAAGAGAATTTCAACAATTTTGAGAGGGATTTGAAAAGTTTCAATGGGAATGGGAAGAATTGGGACAAAAATTGGAAAATTTTAAAGGGACTTTGAAAAAATTTCAACTGGAATTTTAGCCATTTTTTTATGTGAAATTGTAAACATGTGGACATGGATTTTGAAAATTCTAGAGAGAATTTTAAAAGCTTCAACAGAATTTCCACAATTTTGAGAGGGATTTGAAAAGTTTCAATGGGAATGGGAAGAATTGGGACAAAAATTGGAAAATTTTTAAGGGACTTTGAAAAAATTTCAACTGGAATTTTAGCAATTTTTTGACGTGAAATTGTAAACATGGTGAAGTGGATTTTGAAAATTCTAGAGAGAATTTTAAAAGCTTCAAGAGAATTTCTACAATTTTGAGAGGGATTTGAAAAGTTTCAATGGGAATGGGAAGAATTGGGACAAAAATTGGAAAATTTTTAAGGGACTTTGAAAAAATTTCAACTGGAATTTTAGCCATTTTTTGACGTGAAATTGTAAACATGTGGCCATGGATTTTGAAAATTCTAGAGAGAATTTTAAAAGCTTCAAGAGAATTTCAACAATTTTGAGAGGGATTTGAAAAGTTTCAATGGGAATGGGAAGAATTGGGACAGAAATTGGAAAATTTTTAAGGGACTTTGAAAAAATTTCAACTGGAATTTTAGCCGTTTTTTTATGTGAAATTGTAAACATGTGGACATGGATTTTGAAAATTCTAGAGAGAATTTTAAAAGCTTCAACAGATTTTCAACAATTTTGGGAGGGATTTGAAAAGTTTCAATGGGAATGGGAAGAATTGGGACAAAAATTGGAAATTTTTTAAGGGACTTTGAAAAAATTTCATCTGGAATTTTAGCCATTTTTTTACGTGAAATTGTAAACATGTGGACATGGATTTTGAAAATTCTAGAGAGAATTTTAAAAGCTTCAACAGAATTTCAACAATTTTGAGAGGGATTTGAAAAGTTTCAATGGGAATGGGAAGAATTGGGACAAAAATTGGAAAATTTTTAAGGGACTTTGAAAAAATTTCAACTGGAATTTTAGCCGTTTTTTGACGTGAAATTGTAAACATGTGGACATGGATTTTGAAAATTCTAGAGAGAATTTTAAAAGCTTCAAGAGAATTTCCACAATTTTGAGAGGGATTTGAAAAGTTTCAATGGGAATGGGAAGAATTGGGACAAAAATTGGAAAATTTTTAAGGGACTTTGAAAAAATTTCAACTGGAATTTTAGCCATTTTTTGACGTGAAATTGTAAACATGTGGACATGGATTTTGAAAATTCTAGAGAGAATTTTAAAAACTTCAACAGAATTTCAACAATTTTGAGAGGGATTTGAAAAGTTTCAATGGGAATGGGAAGAATTGGGACAAAAATTGGAAAATTTTTAAGGGACTTTGAAAAAATTTCAACTGGAATTTTAGCAATTTTTTGACGTGAAATTGTAAACATGTGGACATGGATTTTGAAAATTCTAGAGAGAATTTTAAAAGCTTCAACAGAATTTCCACAATTTTGAGAGGGATTTGAAAAGATTCAATGGGAATGGGAAGAATTGGGACAAAAATTGGAAAATTTTTAAGGGACTTTGAAAAAATTTCAACTGAAATTTTAGCCATTTTTTGACGTGAAATTGTAAACATGTGGACATGGATTTTGAAAATTCTAGAGAGAATTTTAAAAGCTTCAAGAGAATTTCAACAATTTTGAGAGGGATTTGCAAAGTTTCAATGGGAATGGGAAGAATTGGGACAAAAATTGGAAAATTTTTAAGGGACTTTGAAAAAATTTCAACTGGAATTTTAGCCATTTTTTTACGTGAAATTGTAAACATGATGAAGTGGATTTTGAAAATTCTAGAGAGAATTTTAAAAGCTTCAACAGAATTTAAACAATTTTGAGAGGGATTTGAAAAGTTTCAATGGGAATGAAAAGAATTGGGACAAAAATTGGAAAATTTTTCAGGGACTTTGAAAAAATTTCAACTGGAATTTTAGCCATTTTTTGACGTGAAATTGTAAACATGTGGACATGGATTTTGAAAATTGTAGAGAGAATTTTAAAAGCTTCAAGAGAATTTCAACAATTTTGAGAGGGATTTGAAAAGTTTCAATGGGAATGGGAAGAATTGGGACAAAAATTGGAAAATTTTTAAGGGACTTTGAAAAAATTTCAACTGGAATTTTAGCAATTTTTTGACGTGAAATTGTAAACACGTTGAAGTGGATTTTGAAAATTCTAGAGAGAATTTTAAAAGCTTCAACAGAATTTCCACAATTTTGAGAGGGATTTGAAAAGTTTCAATGGGAATGGGAAGAATTGGGACAAAAATTGGAAAATTTTTAAGGGACTTTGAAAAAATTTCAACTGGAATTTTAGCCATTTTTTGACGTGAAATTGTAAACATGTGGACATGGATTTTGAAAATTCTAGAGAGAATTTTAAAAGCTTCAAGAGAATTTCAACAATTTTGAGAGGGATTTGAAAAGTTTCAATGGGAATGGGAAGAATTGGGACAAAAATTGGAAAATTTTTAAGGGACTTTGAAAAAATTTCAACTGGAATTTTAGCAATTTTTTGACGTGAAATTGTAAACATGTTGAAGTGGATTTTGAAAATTCTAGAGAGAATTTTAAAAGCTTCAAGAGAATTTCAACAATTTTGAGAGGGATTTGAAAAGTTTCAATGGGAATGGGAAGAATTGGGACAAAAATTGGAAAATTTTTCAGGGACTTTGAAAAAATTTCAACTGGAATTTTAGCCATTTTTTGACGTGAAATTGTAAACTTGTGGCCATGGATTTTGAAAATTCTAGAGAGAATTTTAAAAGCTTCAAGAGAATTTCAACAATTTTGAGAGGGATTTGAAAAGTTTCAATGGGAATGGGAAGAATTGGGACAAAAATTGGAAAATTTTTCAGGGACTTTGAAAAAATTTCAACTGGAATTTTAGCCGTTTTTTGACGTGAAATTGTAAACATGTGGACATGGATTTTGAAAATTCTAGAGAGAATTTTAAAAGCTTCAACAGAATTTCAACAATTTTGAGAGGGATTTGAAAAGTTTCAATGGGAATGGGAAGAATTGGGACAAAAATTGGAAAATTTTTAAGGGACTTTGAAAAAATTTCAACTGGAATTTTAGCCATTTTTTGACGTGAAATTGTAAACATGTGGACATGGATTTTGAAAATTCTAGAGAGAATTTTAAAAGCTTCAAGAGAATTTCCAGAATTTTGAGAGGGATTTGAAAAGTTTCAATGGGAATGGGAAGAATTGGGACAAAAATTGGAAAATTTTTAAGGGACTTTGAAAAAATTTCAACTGGAATTTTAGCAATTTTTTGACGTGAAATTGTAAACATGTGGACATGGATTTTGAAAATTCTAGAGAGAATTTTAAAAGCTTCAACAGAATTTCCACAATTTTGAGAGGGATTTGAAAAGATTCAATGGGAATGGGAAGAATTGGGACAAAAATTGGAAAATTTTTAAGGGACTTTGAAAAAATTTCAACTGAAATTTTAGCCATTTTTTGACGTGAAATTGTAAACATGTGGCCATGGATTTTGAAAATTCTAGAGAGAATTTTAAAAGCTTCAACAGAATTTCCACAATTTTGAGAGGGATTTGAAAAGTTTCAATGGGAATGGGAAGAATTGGGACAAAAATTGGAAAATTTTTCAGGGACTTTGAAAAAATTTCAACTGGAATTTTAGCCATTTTTTGACGTGAAATTGTAAACATGATGAAGTGGATTTTGAAAATTCTAGAGAGAATTTTAAAAGCTTCAACAGAATTTCCACAATTTTGAGAGGGATTTGAAAAGTTTCAATGGGAATGGGAAGAATTGGGACAAAAATTGGAAAATTTTTCAGGGACTTTGAAAAAATTTCAACTGGAATTTTAGCCATTTTTTGACGTGAAATTGTAAACATGTGGACATGGATTTTGAAAATTGTAGAGAGAATTTTAAAAGCTTCAAGAGAATTTCAACAATTTTGAGAGGGATTTGAAAAGTTTCAATGGGAATGGGAAGAATTGGGACAAAAATTGGAAAACTTTTAAGGGACTTTGAAAAAATTTCAACTGGAATTTTAGCAATTTTTTGACGTGAAATTGTAAACACGTTGAAGTGGATTTTGAAAATTCTAGAGAGAATTTTAAAAGCTTCAACAGAATTTCCACAATTTTGAGAGGGATTTGAAAAGTTTCAATGGGAATGGGAAGAATTGGGACAAAAATTGGAAAATTTTTAAGGGACTTTGAAAAAATTTCAACTGGAATTTTAGCAATATTTTGACGTGAAATTGTAAACATGTGGACATGGATTTTGAAAATTCTAGAGAGAATTTTAAAAGCTTCAACAGAATTTCAACAATTTTGAGAGGGATTTGAAAAGTTTCAATGGGAATGGGAAGAATTGGGACAAAAATTGGAAAATTTTGAAGGGACTTTGAAAAAATTTCAACTGGAATTTTAGCAATTTTTTGACGTGAAATTGTAAACATGTTGAAGTGGATTTTGAAAATTCTAGAGAGAATTTTAAAAGCTTCAACAGAATTTCCACTATTTTGAGAGGGATTTGAAAAGTTTCAATGGGAATGGGAAGAATTGGGACAAAAATTGGAAAATTTTTAAGGGACTTTGAAAAAATTTCAACTGGAATTTTAGCCATTTTTTGACGTGAAATTGTAAGCATGTGGCCATGGATTTTGAAAATTCTAGAGAGAATTTTAAAAGCTTCAAGAGAATTTCAACAATTTTGAGAGGGATTTGAAAAGTTTCAATGGGAATGGGAAGAATTGGGACAAAAATTGGAAAATTTTTAAGGGACTTTGAAAAAATTTCAACTGGAATTTTAGCCATTTTTTGACGTGAAATTGTAAACATGTGGCCATGGATTTTGAAAATTCTAGAGAGAATTTTAAAAGCTTCAAGAGAATTTCTACAATTTTGGGAGGGATTTGAAAAGTTTCAATGGGAATGGGAAGAATTGGGACAAAAATTGGAAATTTTTTAAGGGACTTTGAAAAAATTTCAATTGGAATTTTAGCCATTTTTGACGTGAAATTGTAAACATGTGGCCATGGATTTTGAAAATTCTAGAGAGAATTTTAAAAGCTTCAAGAGAATTTCCAGAATTTTGAGAGGGATTTGAAAAGTTTCAATGGGAATGGGAAGAATTGGGACAAAAATTGGAAAATTTTTAAGGGACTTTGAAAAAATTTCAACTGGAATTTTAGCAATATTTTGACGTGAAATTGTAAACATGTGGCCATGGATTTTGAAAATTCTAGAGAGAATTTTAAAAGCTTCAACAGAATTTCAACAATTTTGAGAGGGATTTGAAAAGTTTCAATGGGAATGGGAAGAATTGGGACAAAAATTGGAAAATTTTTAAGGGACTTTGAAAAAATTTCAACTGGAATTTTAGCCATTTTTTGACGTGAAATTGTAAACATGTGGCCATGGATTTTGAAAATTCTAGAGAGAATTTTAAAAGCTTCAAGAGAATTTCCAGAATTTTGAGAGGGATTTGAAAAGTTTCAATGGGAATGGGAAGAATTGGGACAAAAATTGGAAAATTTTTAAGGGACTTTGAAAAAATTTCAACTGAAATTTTAGCAATTTTTTTATGTGAAATTTTAAACATGTGGACATGGATTTTGAAAATTCTAGAGAGAATTTTAAAAGCTTCAAGAGAATTTCAACAATTTTGAGAGGGATTTGAAAAGTTTCAATGGGAATGGGAAGAATTGGGACAAAAATTGGAAAATTTTTAAGGGACTTTGAAAAAATTTCAACTGGAATTTTAGCCGTTTTTTGACGTGAAATTGTAAACATGTGGACATGGATTTTGAAAATTCTAGAGAGAATTTTAAAAGCTTCAAGAGAATTTCAACAATTTTGAGAGGGATTTGCAAAGTTTCAATGGGAATGGGAAGAATTGGGACAAAAATTGGAAAATTTTTAAGGGACTTTGAAAAAATTTCAACTGGAAGTTTAGCCATTTTTTTATGTGAAATTGTAAACATGTGGACATGGATTTTGAAAATTCTAGAGAGAATTTTAAAAGCTTCAACAGAATTTCCACAATTTTGAGAGGGATTTGAAAAGTTTCAATGGGAATGGGAAGAATTGGGACAAAAATTGGAAAATTTTTAAGGGACTTTGAAAAAATTTCAACTGGAATTTTAGCAATATTTTGACGTGAAATTGTAAACATGTGGACATGGATTTTGAAAATTCTAGAGAGAATTTTAAAAGCTTCAACAGAATTTCAACAATTTTGAGAGGGATTTGAAAAGTTTCAATGGGAATGGGAAGAATTGGGACAAAAATTGGAAAATTTTGAAGGGACTTTGAAAAAATTTCAACTGGAATTTTAGCAATTTTTTGACGTGAAATTGTAAACATGTTGAAGTGGATTTTGAAAATTCTAGAGAGAATTTTAAAAGCTTCAACAGAATTTCCACTATTTTGAGAGGGATTTGAAAAGTTTCAATGGGAATGGGAAGAATTGGGACAAAAATTGGAAAATTTTTAAGGGACTTTGAAAAAATTTCAACTGGAATTTTAGCCATTTTTTGACGTGAAATTGTAAGCATGTGGCCATGGATTTTGAAAATTCTAGAGAGAATTTTAAAAGCTTCAAGAGAATTTCAACAATTTTGAGAGGGATTTGAAAAGTTTCAATGGGAATGGGAAGAATTGGGACAAAAATTGGAAAATTTTTAAGGGACTTTGAAAAAATTTCAACTGGAATTTTAGCCATTTTTTGACGTGAAATTGTAAACATGTGGCCATGGATTTTGAAAATTCTAGAGAGAATTTTAAAAGCTTCAAGAGAATTTCTACAATTTTGGGAGGGATTTGAAAAGTTTCAATGGGAATGGGAAGAATTGGGACAAAAATTGGAAATTTTTTAAGGGACTTTGAAAAAATTTCAATTGGAATTTTAGCCATTTTTGACGTGAAATTGTAAACATGTGGACATGGATTTTGAAAATTCTAGAGAGAATTTTAAAAGCTTCAACAGAATTTCAACAATTTTGAGAGGGATTTGAAAAGTTTCAATGGGAATGGGAAGAATTGGGACAAAAATTGGAAAATTTTTAAGGGACTTTGAAAAAATTTCAACTGGAATTTTAGCAATATTTTGACGTGAAATTGTAAACATGTGGCCATGGATTTTGAAAATTCTAGAGAGAATTTTAAAAGCTTCAACAGAATTTCAACAATTTTGAGAGGGATTTGAAAAGTTTCAATGGGAATGGGAAGAATTGGGACAAAAATTGGAAAATTTTTAAGGGACTTTGAAAAAATTTCAACTGGAATTTTAGCCATTTTTTGACGTGAAATTGTAAACATGTGGCCATGGATTTTGAAAATTCTAGAGAGAATTTTAAAAGCTTCAAGAGAATTTCCAGAATTTTGAGAGGGATTTGAAAAGTTTCAATGGGAATGGGAAGAATTGGGACAAAAATTGGAAAATTTTTAAGGGACTTTGAAAAAATTTCAACTGAAATTTTAGCAATTTTTTTATGTGAAATTTTAAACATGTGGACATGGATTTTGAAAATTCTAGAGAGAATTTTAAAAGCTTCAAGAGAATTTCAACAATTTTGAGAGGGATTTGAAAAGTTTCAATGGGAATGGGAAGAATTGGGACAAAAATTGGAAAATTTTTAAGGGACTTTGAAAAAATTTCAACTGGAATTTTAGCCGTTTTTTGACGTGAAATTGTAAACATGTGGACATGGATTTTGAAAATTCTAGAGAGAATTTTAAAAGCTTCAAGAGAATTTCAACAATTTTGAGAGGGATTTGCAAAGTTTCAATGGGAATGGGAAGAATTGGGACAAAAATTGGAAAATTTTTAAGGGACTTTGAAAAAATTTCAACTGGAAGTTTAGCCATTTTTTTATGTGAAATTGTAAACATGTGGACATGGATTTTGAAAATTCTAGAGAGAATTTTAAAAGCTTCAACAGAATTTCAACAATTTTGAGAGGGATTTGAAAAGTTTCAATGGGAATGGGAAGAATTGGGACAAAAATTGGAAAATTTTGAAGGGACTTTGAAAAAATTTCAACTGGCATTTTAGCCATTTTTTGACGTGAAATTGTAAACATGTGGACATGGATTTTGAAAATTCTAGAGAGAATTTTAAAAGCTTCAACAGAATTTCCACAATTTTGAGAGGGATTTGAAAAGTTTCAATGGGAATGGGAAGAATTGGGACAAAAATTGGAAAATTTTTCAGGGACTTTGAAAAAATTTCAACTGGAATTTTAGCAATTTTTTGACGTGAAATTGTAAACATGTGGACATGGATTTTGAAAATTCTAGAGAGAATTTTAAAAGCTTCAACAGAATTTCAACAATTTGGAGAGGGATTTGAAAAGTTTCAATGGGAATGGGAAGAATTGGGACAAAAATTGGAAAATTTTGAAGGGACTTTGAAAAAATTTCAACTGGAATTTTAGCCATTTTTTGACGTGAAATTGTAAACATGTGGACATGGATTTTGAAAATTCTAGAGAGAATTTTAAAAGCTTCAAGAGAATTTCCAGAATTTTGAGAGGGATTTGAAAAGTTTCAATGGGAATGGGAAGAATTGGGACAAAAATTGGAAAATTTTTAAGGGACTTTGAAAAAATTTCAACTGGAATTTTAGCAATTTTTTGACGTGAAATTGTAAACACGTTGAAGTGGATTTTGAAAATTCTAGAGAGAATTTTAAAAGCTTCAACAGAATTTCCACAATTTTGAGAGGGATTTGAAAAGTTTCAATGGGAATGGGAAGAATTGGGACAAAAATTGGAAAATTTTTCAGGGACTTTGAAAAAATTTCAACTGGAATTTTAGCAATATTTTGACGTGAAATTGTAAACATGTGGACATGGATTTTGAAAATTCTAGAGAGAATTTTAAAAGCTTCAACAGAATTTCAACAATTTTGAGAGGGATTTGAAAAGTTTCAATGGGAATGGGAAGAATTGGGACAAAAATTGGAAAATTTTGAAGGGACTTTGAAAAAATTTCAACTGGAATTTTAGCAATTTTTTGACGTGAAATTGTAAACATGTTGAAGTGGATTTTGAAAATTCTAGAGAGAATTTTAAAAGCTTCAACAGAATTTCCACTATTTTGAGAGGGATTTGAAAAGTTTCAATGGGAATGGGAAGAATTGGGACAAAAATTGGAAAATTTTTAAGGGACTTTGAAAAAATTTCAACTGGAATTTTAGCCATTTTTTGACGTGAAATTGTAAGCATGTGGCCATGGATTTTGAAAATTCTAGAGAGAATTTTAAAAGCTTCAAGAGAATTTCAACAATTTTGAGAGGGATTTGAAAAGTTTCAATGGGAATGGGAAGAATTGGGACAAAAATTGGAAAATTTTTAAGGGACTTTGAAAAAATTTCAACTGGAATTTTAGCCATTTTTTGACGTGAAATTGTAAACATGTGGCCATGGATTTTGAAAATTCTAGAGAGAATTTTAAAAGCTTCAAGAGAATTTCTACAATTTTGGGAGGGATTTGAAAAGTTTCAATGGGAATGGGAAGAATTGGGACAAAAATTGGAAATTTTTTAAGGGACTTTGAAAAAATTTCAATTGGAATTTTAGCCATTTTTTGACGTGAAATTGTAAACATGTGGACATGGATTTTGAAAATTCTAGAGAGAATTTTAAAAGCTTCAAGAGAATTTCAACAATTTTGAGAGGGATTTGAAAAGTTTCAATGGGAATGGGAAGAATTGGGACAAAAATTGGAAAAATTTTCAGGGACTTTGAAAAAATTTCAACTGGAATTTTAGCAATTTTTTGACGTGAAATTGTAAACATGTGGCCATGGATTTTGAAAATTCTAGAGAGAATTTTAAAAGCTTCAACAGAATTTCCACAATTTTGAGAGGGATTTGAAAAGTTTCAATGGGAATGGGAAGAATTGGGACAAAAATTGGAAAATTTTTAAGGGACTTTGAAAAAATTTCAACTGGAATTTTAGCCATTTTTTGACGTGAAATTGTAAACATGTGGCCATGGATTTTGAAAATTCTAGAGAGAATTTTAAAAGCTTCAAGAGAATTTCCAGAATTTTGAGAGGGATTTGAAAAGTTTCAATGGGAATGGGAAGAATTGGGACAAAAATTGGAAAATTTTTAAGGGACTTTGAAAAAATTTCAACTGAAATTTTAGCAATTTTTTAATGTGAAATTGTAAACATGTGGACATGGATTTTGAAAATTCTAGAGAGAATTTTAAAAGCTTCAAGAGAATTTCAACAATTTTGAGAGGGATTTGAAAAGTTTCAATGGGAATGGGAAGAATTGGGACAAAAATTGGAAAATTTTTAAGGGACTTTGAAAAAATTTCAACTGGAATTTTAGCCGTTTTTTGACGTGAAATTGTAAACATGTGGACATGGATTTTGAAAATTCTAGAGAGAATTTTAAAAGCTTCAAGAGAATTTCAACAATTTTGAGAGGGATTTGCAAAGTTTCAATGGGAATGGGAAGAATTGGGACAAAAATTGGAAAATTTTTAAGGGACTTTGAAAAAATTTCAACTGGAAGTTTAGCCATTTTTTTATGTGAAATTGTAAACATGTGGACATGGATTTTGAAAATTCTAGAGAGAATTTTAAAAGCTTCAACAGAATTTCAACAATTTTGAGAGGGATTTGAAAAGTTTCAATGGGAATGGGAAGAATTGGGACAAAAATTGGAAAATTTTTAAGGGACTTTGAAAAAATTTCAACTGGAATTTTAGCAATTTTTTGACGTGAAATTGTAAACACGTTGAAGTGGATTTTGAAAATTCTAGAGAGAATTTTAAAAGCTTCAACAGAATTTCCACAATTTTGAGAGGGATTTGAAAAGTTTCAATGGGAATGGGAAGAATTGGGACAAAAATTGGAAAATTTTTCAGGGACTTTGAAAAAATTTCAACTGGAATTTTAGCCATTTTTTGACGTGAAATTGTAAACATGTGGACATGGATTTTGAAAATTCTAGAGAGAATTTTAAAAGCTTCAAGAGAATTTCAACAATTTTGAGAGGGATTTGAAAAGTTTCAATGGGAATGGGAAGAATTGGGACAAAAATTGGAAAATTTTGAAGGGACTTTGAAAAAATTTCAACTGGAATTTTAGCAATTTTTTGACGTGAAATTGTAAACATGTGGCCATGGATTTTGAAAATTCTAGAGAGAATTTTAAAAGCTTCAACAGAATTTCCACAATTTTGAGAGGGATTTGAAAAGTTTCAATGGGAATGGGAAGAATTGGGACAAAAATTGGAAAATTTTTAAGGGACTTTGAAAAAATTTCAACTGGAATTTTAGCCATTTTTTGACGTGAAATTGTAAACATGTGGCCATGGATTTTGAAAATTCTAGAGAGAATTTTAAAAGCTTCAAGAGAATTTCCAGAATTTTGAGAGGGATTTGAAAAGTTTCAATGGGAATGGGAAGAATTGGGACAAAAATTGGAAAATTTTGAAGGGACTTTGAAAAAATTTCAACTGGAATTTTAGCAATTTTTTTATGTGAAATTGTAAACATGTGGACATGGATTTTGAAAATTCTAGAGAGAATTTTAAAAGCTTCAAGAGAATTTCAACAATTTTGAGAGGGATTTGAAAAGTTTCAATGGGAATGGGAAGAATTGGGACAAAAATTGGAAAATTTTTAAGGGACTTTGAAAAAATTTCAACTGGAATTTTAGCCGTTTTTTGACGTGAAATTGTAAACATGTGGACATGGATTTTGAAAATTCTAGAGAGAATTTTAAAAGCTTCAAGAGAATTTCAACAATTTTGAGAGGGATTTGAAAAGTTTCAATGGGAATGGGAAGAATTGGGACAAAAATTGGAAAATTTTTAAGGGACTTTGAAAAAATTTCAACTGGAA
Organism: Streptopelia decaocto; assembly: GCF_964273445.1. Lineage (NCBI taxonomy): Eukaryota > Metazoa > Chordata > Aves > Columbiformes > Columbidae > Streptopelia > Streptopelia decaocto. The sequence goes on from NW_028116021.1 coordinate 41,508, forward strand.
GTTTAGCCATTTTTTTATGTGAAATTGTAAACATGTGGACATGGATTTTGAAAATTCTAGAGAGAATTTTAAAAGCTTCAACAGAATTTCAACAATTTTGAGAGGGATTTGAAAAGTTTCAATGGGAATGGGAAGAATTGGGACAAAAATTGGAAAATTTTTAAGGGACTTTGAAAAAATTTCAACTGGCATTTTAGCCATTTTTTGACGTGAAATTGTAAACATGTGGACATGGATTTTGAAAATTCTAGAGAGAATTTTAAAAGCTTCAAGAGAATTTCAACAATTTTGAGAGGGATTTGAAAAGTTTCAATGGGAATGGGAAGAATTGGGACAAAAATTGGAAAATTTTGAAGGGACTTTGAAAAAATTTCAACTGGAATTTTAGCAATTTTTTGACGTGAAATTGTAAACATGTGGACATGGATTTTGAAAATTCTAGAGAGAATTTTAAAAGCTTCAACAGAATTTCCACAATTTTGAGAGGGATTTGAAAAGATTCAATGGGAATGGGAAGAATTGGGACAAAAATTGGAAAATTTTTAAGGGACTTTGAAAAAATTTCAACTGAAATTTAAGCCATTTTTTGACGTGAAATTGTAAACATGTGGACATGGATTTTGAAAATTCTAGAGAGAATTTTAAAAGCTTCAACAGAATTTCTACAATTTTGAGAGGGATTTGAAAAGTTTCAATGGGAATGGGAAGAATTGGGACAAAAATTGGAAAATTTTTAAGGGACTTTGAAAAAATTTCAACTGGAATTTTAGCCATTATTAACGTGAAATTGTAAACATGATGAAGTGGATTTTGAAAATTCTAGAGAGAATTTTAAAAGCTTCAAGAGAATTTCAACAATTTTGAGAGGGATTTGAAAAGTTTCAATGGGAATGGGAAGAATTGGGACAAAAATTGGAAAATTTTTCAGGGACTTTGAAAAATTTCAACTGGAATTTTAGCCATTTTTTGACGTGAAATTGTAAACATGTGGCCATGGATTTTGAAAATTCTAGAGAGAATTTTAAAAGCTTCAACAGATTTTCAACAATTTTGGGAGGGATTTGAAAAGTTTCAATGGGAATGGGAAGAATTGGGACAAAAATTGGAAAATTTTTAAGGGACTTTGAAAAAATTTCAACTGGAATTTTAGCAATTTTTTGACGTGAAATTGTAAACACGTTGAAGTGGATTTTGAAAATTCTAGAGAGAATTTTAAAAGCTTCAACAGAATTTCCACAATTTTGAGAGGGATTTGAAAAGTTTCAATGGGAATGGGAAGAATTGGGACAAAAATTGGAAAATTTTTAAGGGACTTTGAAAAAATTTCAACTGGCATTTTAGCCATTTTTTGACGTGAAATTGTAAACATGTGGACATGGATTTTGAAAATTCTAGAGAGAATTTTAAAAGCTTCAACAGAATTTCAACAATTTTGAGAGGGATTTGAAAAGTTTCAATGGGAATGGGAAGAATTGGGACAAAAATTGGAAATTTTTAAGGGACTTTGAAAAAATTTCAACTGGAATTTAGCCATTTTTTGACGTGAAATTGTAAACATGTGGACATGGATTTTGAAAATTCTAGAGAGAATTTTAAAAGCTTCAACAGAATTTCCACAATTTTGAGAGGGATTTGAAAAGATTCAATGGGAATGGGAAGAATTGGGACAAAAATTGGAAAATTTTTAAGGGACTTTGAAAAAATTTTCAACTGGAATTTTAGCCATTTTTTGACGTGAAATTGTAAGCATGTGGCCATGGATTTTGAAAATTCTAGAGAGAATTTTAAAAGCTTCAAGAGAATTTCAACAATTTTGAGAGGGATTTGAAAAGTTTCAATGGGAATGGGAAGAATTGGGACAAAAATTGGAAAATTTTTAAGGGACTTTGAAAAAATTTCAACTGGAATTTTAGCCATTTTTTGACGTGAAATTGTAAACATGTGGCCATGGATTTTGAAAATTCTAGAGAGAATTTTAAAAGCTTCAACAGAATTTCCACAATTTTGAGAGGGATTTGAAAAGTTTCAATGGGAATGGAAGAATTGGGACAAAAATTGGAAAATTTTTAAGGGACTTTGAAAAAATTTCAACTGGAATTTTAGCCATTTTTTGACGTGAAATTGTAAACATGTGGCCATGGATTTTGAAAATTCTAGAGAGAATTTTAAAAGCTTCAAGAGAATTTCCAGAATTTTGAGAGGGATTTGAAAAGTTTCAATGGGAATGGGAAGAATTGGGACAAAAATTGGAAAATTTTTAAGGGACTTTGAAAAAATTTCAACTGAAATTTTAGCAATTTTTTTATGTGAAATTGTAAACATGTGGACATGGATTTTGAAAATTCTAGAGAGAATTTTAAAAGCTTCAAGAGAATTTCAACAATTTTGAGAGGGATTTGAAAAGTTTCAATGGGAATGGGAAGAATTGGGACAAAAATTGGAAAATTTTTAAGGGACTTTGAAAAAATTTCAACTGGAATTTTAGCCGTTTTTTGACGTGAAATTGTAAACATGTGGACATGGATTTTGAAAATTCTAGAGAGAATTTTAAAAGCTTCAAGAGAATTTCAACAATTTTGAGAGGGATTTGCAAAGTTTCAATGGGAATGGGAAGAATTGGGACAAAAATTGGAAAATTTTTAAGGGACTTTGAAAAAATTTCAACTGGAAGTTTAGCCATTTTTTTATGTGAAATTGTAAACATGTGGACATGGATTTTGAAAATTCTAGAGAGAATTTTAAAAGCTTCAACAGAATTTCAACAATTTTGAGAGGGATTTGAAAAGTTTCAATGGGAATGGGAAGAATTGGGACAAAAATTGGAAAATTTTGAAGGGACTTTGAAAAAATTTCAACTGGCATTTTAGCCATTTTTTGACGTGAAATTGTAAACATGTGGACATGGATTTTGAAAATTCTAGAGAGAATTTTAAAAGCTTCAAGAGAATTTCCACAATTTTGAGAGGGATTTGAAAAGTTTCAATGGGAATGGGAAGAATTGGGACAAAAATTGGAAAATTTTTAAGGGACTTTGAAAAAATTTCAACTGGAATTTTAGCAATTTTTTGACGTGAAATTGTAAACATGTGGACATGGATTTTGAAAATTCTAGAGAGAATTTTAAAAGCTTCAACAGAATTTCAACAATTTGGAGAGGGATTTGAAAAGTTTCAATGGGAATGGGAAGAATTGGGACAAAAATTGGAAAATTTTGAAGGGACTTTGAAAAAATTTCAACTGGAATTTTAGCCATTTTTTGACGTGAAATTGTAAACATGTGGACATGGATTTTGAAAATTCTAGAGAGAATTTTAAAAGCTTCAACAGAATTTCCACAATTTTGAGAGGGATTTGAAAAGTTTCAATGGGAATGGGAAGAATTGGGACAAAAATTGGAAAATTTTTAAGGGACTTTGAAAAAATTTCAACTGGAATTTTAGCAATTTTTTGACGTGAAATTGTAAACACGTTGAAGTGGATTTTGAAAATTCTAGAGAGAATTTTAAAAGCTTCAAGAGAATTTCCACAATTTTGAGAGGGATTTGAAAAGTTTCAATGGGAATGGGAAGAATTGGGACAAAAATTGGAAAATTTTGAAGGGACTTTGAAAAAATTTCAACTGGAATTTTAGCCATTTTTTGACGTGAAATTGTAAACATGTGGACATGGATTTTGAAAATTCTAGAGAGAATTTTAAAAGCTTCAAGAGAATTTCAACAATTTTGAGAGGGATTTGAAAAGTTTCAATGGGAATGGGAAGAATTGGGACAAAAATTGGAAAATTTTGAAGGGACTTTGAAAAAATTTCAACTGGAATTTTAGCAATTTTTTGACGTGAAATTGTAAACATGTGGCCATGGATTTTGAAAATTCTAGAGAGAATTTTAAAAGCTTCAACAGAATTTCCACAATTTTGAGAGGGATTTGAAAAGTTTCAATGGGAATGGGAAGAATTGGGACAAAAATTGGAAAATTTTTAAGGGACTTTGAAAAAATTTCAACTGGAAGTTTAGCCATTTTTTATGTGAAATTGTAAACATGTGGACATGGATTTTGAAAATTCTAGAGAGAATTTTAAAAGCTTCAACAGAATTTCAACAATTTTGAGAGGGATTTGAAAAGTTTCAATGGGAATGGGAAGAATTGGGACAAAAATTGGAAATTTTGAAGGGACTTTGAAAAAATTTCAACTGGCATTTTAGCCATTTTTTGACGTGAAATTGTAAACATGTGGACATGGATTTTGAAAATTCTAGAGAGAATTTTAAAAGCTTCAAGAGAATTTCAACAATTTTGAGAGGGATTTGAAAAGTTTCAATGGGAATGGGAAGAATTGGGACAAAAATTGGAAAATTTTTAAGGGACTTTGAAAAAATTTCAACTGGCATTTTAGCCATTTTTTGACGTGAAATTGTAAACATGTGGACATGGATTTTGAAAATTCTAGAGAGAATTTTAAAAGCTTCAAGAGAATTTCAACAATTTTGAGAGGGATTTGAAAAGTTTCAATGGGAATGGGAAGAATTGGGACAAAAATTGGAAAATTTTTAAGGGACTTTGAAAAAATTTCAACTGGAATTTTAGCCATTTTTTGACGTGAAATTGTAAACATGTGGACATGGATTTTGAAAATTCTAGAGAGAATTTTAAAAGCTTCAACAGAATTTCCACAATTTTGAGAGGGATTTGAAAAGATTCAATGGGAATGGGAAGAATTGGGACAAAAATTGGAAAATTTTTAAGGGACTTTGAAAAAATTTCAACTGAAATTTAAGCCATTTTTTGACGTGAAATTGTAAACATGTGGACATGGATTTTGAAAATTCTAGAGAGAATTTTAAAAGCTTCAACAGAATTTCTACAATTTTGAGAGGGATTTGAAAAGTTTCAATGGGAATGGGAAGAATTGGGACAAAAATTGGAAAATTTTGAAGGGACTTTGAAAAAATTTCAACTGGAATTTTAGCCATTTTTAACGTGAAATTGTAAACATGATGAAGTGGATTTTGAAAATTCTAGAGAGAATTTTAAAAGCTTCAAGAGAATTTCAACAATTTTGAGAGGGATTTGAAAAGTTTCAATGGGAATGGGAAGAATTGGGACAAAAATTGGAAAATTTTTCAGGGACTTTGAAAAAATTTCAACTGGAATTTTAGCCATTTTTTGACGTGAAATTGTAAACATGTTGAAGTGGATTTTGAAAATTCTAGAGAGAATTTTAAAAGCTTCAACAGATTTTCAACAATTTTGGAGGGATTTGAAAAGTTTCAATGGGAATGGGAAGAATTGGGACAAAAATTGGAAAAATTTTTAAGGGACTTTGAAAAAATTTCAATTGGAATTTTAGCAATTTTTTGACGTGAAATTGTAAACATGTGGACATGGATTTTGAAAATTCTAGAGAGAATTTTAAAAGCTTCAAGAGAATTTCCACAATTTTGAGAGGGATTTGAAAAGTTTCAATGGGAATGGGAAGAATTGGGACAAAAATTGGAAAATTTTGAAGGGACTTTGAAAAAATTTCAACTGGAATTTTAGCCATTTTTTGACGTGAAATTGTAAACATGTGGCCATGGATTTTGAAAATTCTAGAGAGAATTTTAAAAGCTTCAAGAGAATTTCCAGAATTTTGAGAGGGATTTGAAAAGTTTCAATGGGAATGGGAAGAATTGGGACAAAAATTGGAAAATTTTGAAGGGACTTTGAAAAAATTTCAACTGAAATTTTAGCCATTTTTTGACGTGAAATTGTAAACATGTGGACATGGATTTTGAAAATTCTAGAGAGAATTTTAAAAGCTTCAAGAGAATTTCAACAATTTTGAGAGGGATTTGAAAAGATTCAATGGGAATGGGAAGAATTGGGACAAAAATTGGAAAATTTTTAAGGGACTTTGAAAAAATTTCAACTGGAATTTTAGCCGTTTTTTGACGTGAAATTGTAAACATGTGGACATGGATTTTGAAAATTCTAGAGAGAATTTTAAAAGCTTCAAGAGAATTTCAACAAATTTGAGAGGGATTTGAAAAGTGTCAATGGGAATGGGAAGAATTGGGACAAAAATTGGAAAATTTTTAAGGGACTTTGAAAAAATTTCAACTGGAATTTTAGCCATTTTTTGACGTGAAATTGTAAACATGTGGCCATGGATTTTGAAAATTCTAGAGAGAATTTTAAAAGCTTCAACAGAATTTCAACAATTTTGAGAGGGATTTGAAAAGTTTCAATGGGAATGGGAAGAATTGGGACAAAAATTGGAAAATTTTAAAGGGACTTTGAAAAAATTTCAACTGGCATTTTAGCCATTTTTTGACGTGAAATTGTAAACATGTGGACATGGATTTTGAAAATTCTAGAGAGAATTTTAAAAGCTTCAAGAGAATTTCCACAATTTTGAGAGGGATTTGAAAAGTTTCAATGGGAATGGGAAGAATTGGGACAAAAATTGGAAAATTTTTAAGGGACTTTGAAAAAATTTCAACTGGAATTTTAGCAATTTTTTGACGTGAAATTGTAAACATGGTGAAGTGGATTTTGAAAATTCTAGAGAGAATTTTAAAAGCTTCAACAGAATTTCAACAATTTTGAGAGGGATTTGAAAAGTTTCAATGGGAATGGGAAGAATTGGGACAAAAATTGGAAAATTTTTAAGGGACTTTGAAAAAATTTCAACTGGAATTTTAGCCATTTTTTGACGTGAAATTGTAAACATGTGGACATGGATTTTGAAAATTCTAGAGAGAATTTTAAAAGCTTCAACAGATTTTCAACAATTTTGGGAGGGATTAAAAAAGTTTCAATGGGAATGGGAAGAATTGGGACAAAAATTGGAAATTTTTTAAGGGACTTTGAAAAAATTTCAACTGGAATTTTAGCCATTTTTTTACGTGAAATTGTAAACATGTGGACATGGATTTTGAAAATTCTAGAGAGAATTTTAAAAGCTTCAAGAGAATTTCAACAATTTTGAGAGGGATTTGAAAAGTTTCAATGGGAATGGGAAGAATTGGGACAAAAATTGGAAAATTTTGAAGGGACTTTGAAAAAATTTCAACTGGAATTTTAGCCATTTTTTGACGTGAAATTGTAAACATGTGGCCATGGATTTTGAAAATTCTAGAGAGAATTTTAAAAGCTTCAAGAGAATTTCCAGAATTTTGAGAGGGATTTGAAAAGTTTCAATGGGAATGGGAAGAATTGGGACAAAAATTGGAAAATTTTGAAGGGACTTTGAAAAAATTTCAACTGAAATTTTAGCCATTTTTTGACGTGAAATTGTAAACATGTGGACATGGATTTTGAAAATTCTAGAGAGAATTTTAAAAGCTTCAAGAGAATTTCAACAATTTTGAGAGGGATTTGAAAAGATTCAATGGGAATGGGAAGAATTGGGACAAAAATTGGAAAATTTTTAAGGGACTTTGAAAAAATTTCAACTGGAATTTTAGCCGTTTTTTGACGTGAAATTGTAAACATGTGGACATGGATTTTGAAAATTCTAGAGAGAATTTTAAAAGCTTCAAGAGAATTTCAACAAATTTAAGAGGGATTTGAAAAGTTTCAATGGGAATGGGAAGAATTGGGACAAAAATTGGAAAATTTTTAAGGGACTTTGAAAAAATTTCAACTGGAATTTTAGCCATTTTTTGACGTGAAATTGTAAACATGTGGCCATGGATTTTGAAAATTCTAGAGAGAATTTTAAAAGCTTCAACAGAATTTCAACAATTTTGAGAGGGATTTGAAAAGTTTCAATGGGAATGGGAAGAATTGGGACAAAAATTGGAAAATTTTTAAGGGACTTTGAAAAAATTTCAACTGGCATTTTAGCCATTTTTTGACGTGAAATTGTAAACATGTGGACATGGATTTTGAAAATTCTAGAGAGAATTTTAAAAGCTTCAAGAGAATTTCCAGAATTTTGAGAGGGATTTGAAAAGTTTCAATGGGAATGGGAAGAATTGGGACAAAAATTGGAAAATTTTTAAGGGACTTTGAAAAAATTTCAACTGGAATTTTAGCAATTTTTTGACGTGAAATTGTAAACATGGTGAAGTGGATTTTGAAAATTCTAGAGAGAATTTTAAAAGCTTCAACAGAATTTCCACAATTTTGAGAGGGATTTGAAAAGTTTCAATGGGAATGGGAAGAATTGGGACAAAAATTGGAAAATTTTTAAGGGACTTTGAAAAAATTTCAACTGGAATTTTAGCCATTTTTTGACGTGAAATTGTAAACATGTGGCCATGGATTTTGAAAATTCTAGAGAGAATTTTAAAAGCTTCAAGAGAATTTCAACAATTTTGAGAGGGATTTGAAAAGTTTCAATGGGAATGGGAAGAATTGGGACAAAAATTGGAAAATTTTTAAGGGACTTTGAAAAAATTTCAACTGGAATTTTAGCCGTTTTTTTATGTGAAATTGTAAACATGTGGACATGGATTTTGAAAATTCTAGAGAGAATTTTAAAAGCTTCAACAGATTTTCAACAATTTTGGGAGGGATTTGAAAAGTTTCAATGGGAATGGGAAGAATTGGGACAAAAATTGGAAAATTTTGAAGGGACTTTGAAAAAATTTCAACTGGAATTTTAGCCATTTTTTTACGTGAAATTGTAAACATGTGGACATGGATTTTGAAAATTCTAGAGAGAATTTTAAAAGCTTCAAGAGAATTTCAACAATTTTGAGAGGGATTTGAAAAGTTTCAATGGGAATGGGAAGAATTGGGACAAAAATTGGAAAAATTTTAAGGGACTTTGAAAAAATTTCAACTGGAATTTTAGCAATTTTTTGACGTGGAATTGTAAACATGTGGACATGGATTTTGAAAATTCTAGAGAGAATTTTAAAAGCTTCAAGAGAATTTCAACAATTTTGAGAGGGATTTGAAAAGTTTCAATGGGAATGGGAAGAATTGGGACAAAAATTGGAAAATTTTTAAGGGACTTTGAAAAAATTTCAACTGGAATTTTAGCCGTTTTTTTATGTGAAATTGTAAACATGTGGACATGGATTTTGAAAATTCTAGAGAGAATTTTAAAAGCTTCAACAGATTTTCAACAATTTTGGGAGGGATTTGAAAAGTTTCAATGGGAATGGGAAGAATTGGGACAAAAATTGGAAATTCTTTAAGGGACTTTGAAAAAATTTCAACTGGAATTTTAGCCATTTTTTTACGTGAAATTGTAAACATGTGGACATGGATTTTGAAAATTCTAGAGAGAATTTTAAAAGCTTCAACAGAATTTCAACAATTTTGAGAGGGATTTGAAAAGTTTCAATGGGAATGGGAAGAATTGGGACAAAAATTGGAAAATTTTTAAGGGACTTTGAAAAAATTTCAACTGGAATTTTAGCCATTTTTTGACGTGAAATTGTAAACATGTGGACATGGATTTTGAAAATTCTAGAGAGAATTTTAAAAGCTTCAAGAGAATTTCAACAATTTTGAGAGGGATTTGAAAAGTTTCAATGGGAATGGGAAGAATTGGGACAAAAATTGGAAAATTTTGAAGGGACTTTGAAAAAATTTCAACTGAAATTTTAGCCATTTTTTGACGTGAAATTGTAAACATGTGGACATGGATTTTGAAAATTCTAGAGAGAATTTTAAAAGCTTCAAGAGAATTTCAACAATTTTGAGAGGGATTTGAAAAGATTCAATGGGAATGGGAAGAATTGGGACAAAAATTGGAAAATTTTTAAGGGACTTTGAAAAAATTTCAACTGGAATTTTAGCCGTTTTTTGACGTGAAATTGTAAACATGTGGACATGGATTTTGAAAATTCTAGAGAGAATTTTAAAAGCTTCAAGAGAATTTCAACAAATTTGAGAGGGATTTGAAAAGTTTCAATGGGAATGGGAAGAATTGGGACAAAAATTGGAAAATTTTTAAGGGACTTTGAAAAAATTTCAACTGGAATTTTAGCCATTTTTTGACGTGAAATTGTAAACATGTGGCCATGGATTTTGAAAATTCTAGAGAGAATTTTAAAAGCTTCAACAGAATTTCAACAATTTTGAGAGGGATTTGAAAAGTTTCAATGGGAATGGGAAGAATTGGGACAAAAATTGGAAAATTTTAAAGGGACTTTGAAAAAATTTCAACTGGCATTTTAGCCATTTTTTGACGTGAAATTGTAAACATGTGGACATGGATTTTGAAAATTCTAGAGAGAATTTTAAAAGCTTCAAGAGAATTTCCACAATTTTGAGAGGGATTTGAAAAGTTTCAATGGGAATGGGAAGAATTGGGACAAAAATTGGAAAATTTTTAAGGGACTTTGAAAAAATTTCAACTGGAATTTTAGCAATTTTTTGACGTGAAATTGTAAACATGTGGCCATGGATTTTGAAAATTCTAGAGAGAATTTTAAAAGCTTCAACAGAATTTCCACAATTTTGAGAGGGATTTGAAAAGTTTCAATGGGAATGGGAAGAATTGGGACAAAAATTGGAAAATTTTTAAGGGACTTTGAAAAAATTTCAACTGGAATTTTAGCCATTTTTTGACGTGAAATTGTAAACATGTGGCCATGGATTTTGAAAATTCTAGAGAGAATTTTAAAAGCTTCAAGAGAATTTCAACAATTTTGAGAGGGATTTGAAAAGTTTCAATGGGAATGGGAAGAATTGGGACAAAAATTGGAAAATTTTTAAGGGACTTTGAAAAAATTTCAACTGGAATTTTAGCCGTTTTTTTATGTGAAATTGTAAACATGTGGACATGGATTTTGAAAATTCTAGAGAGAATTTTAAAAGCTTCAACAGATTTTCAACAATTTTGGGAGGGATTTGAAAAGTTTCAATGGGAATGGGAAGAATTGGGACAAAAATTGGAAATTTTTTAAGGGACTTTGAAAAAATTTCAACTGGAATTTTAGCCATTTTTTTACGTGAAATTGTAAACATGTGGACATGGATTTTGAAAATTCTAGAGAGAATTTTAAAAGCTTCAAGAGAATTTCAACAATTTTGAGAGGGATTTGAAAAGTTTCAATGGGAATGGGAAGAATTGGGACAAAAATTGGAAAAATTTTCAGGGACTTTGAAAAAATTTCAACTGGAATTTTAGCAATTTTTTGACGTGGAATTGTAAACATGTGGACATGGATTTTGAAAATTCTAGAGAGAATTTTAAAAGCTTCAACAGAATTTCAACAATTTTGAGAGGGATTTGAAAAGTTTCAATGGGAATGGGAAGAATTGGGACAAAAATTGGAAAATTTTTAAGGGACTTTGAAAAAATTTCAACTGGAATTTTAGCCATTTTTTGACGTGAAATTGTAAACATGTGGCCATGGATTTTGAAAATTCTAGAGAGAATTTTAAAAGCTTCAAGAGAATTTCCAGAATTTTGAGAGGGATTTGAAAAGTTTAAATGGGAATGGGAAGAATTGGGACAAAAATTGGAAAATTTTTAAGGGACTTTGAAAAAATTTCAACTGGAATTTTAGCAATTTTTTGACGTGAAATTGTAAACATGTGGCCATGGATTTTGAAAATTCTAGAGAGAATTTTAAAAGCTTCAACAGAATTTCCACAATTTTGAGAGGGATTTGAAAAGATTCAATGGGAATGGGAAGAATTGGGACAAAAATTGGAAAATTTTTAAGGGACTTTGAAAAAATTTCAACTGAAATTTAAGCCATTTTTTGACGTGAAATTGTAAACATGTGGACATGGATTTTGAAAATTCTAGAGAGAATTTTAAAAGCTTCAACAGAATTTCTACAATTTTGAGAGGGATTTGAAAAGTTTCAATGGGAATGGGAAGAATTGGGACAAAAATTGGAAAATTTTTAAGGGACTTTGAAAAAATTTCAACTGGAATTTTAGCCGTTTTTTGACGTGAAATTGTAAACATGATGAAGTGGATTTTGAAAATTCTAGAGAGAATTTTAAAAGCTTCAAGAGAATTTCAACAATTTTGAGAGGGATTTGAAAAGTTTCAATGGGAATGGGAAGAATTGGGACAAAAATTGGAAAATTTTTCAGGGACTTTGAAAAAATTTCAACTGGAATTTTAGCCATTTTTTGACGTGAAATTGTAAACATGTGGACATGGATTTTGAAAATTCTAGAGAGAATTTTAAAAGCTTCAAGAGAATTTCAACAATTTTGAGAGGGATTTGAAAAGTTTCAATGGGAATGGGAAGAATTGGGACAAAAATTGGAAAAATTTTAAGGGACTTTGAAAAAATTTCAACTGGAATTTTAGCAATTTTTTGACGTGAAATTGTAAACATGTTGAAGTGGATTTTGAAAATTCTAGAGAGAATTTTAAAAGCTTCAACAGAATTTCCACAATTTTGAGAGGGATTTGAAAAGTTTCAATGGGAATGGGAAGAATTGGGACAAAAATTGGAAAATTTTTAAGGGACTTTGAAAAAATTTCAACTGGAATTTTAGCCATTTTTTGACGTGAAATTGTAAACATGTGGCCATGGATTTTGAAAATTCTAGAGAGAATTTTAAAAGCTTCAAGAGAATTTCAACAATTTTGAGAGGGATTTGAAAAGTTTCAATGGGAATGGGAAGAATTGGGACAAAAATTGGAAAATTTTGAAGGGACTTTGAAAAAATTTCAACTGGAATTTTAGCCATTTTTTGACGTGAAATTGTAAACATGTGGCCATGGATTTTGAAAATTCTAGAGAGAATTTTAAAAGCTTCAACAGATTTTCAACAATTTTGGGAGGGATTTGAAAAGTTTCAATGGGAATGGGAAGAATTGGGACAAAAATTGGAAAAATTTTCAGGGACTTTGAAAAAATTTCAATTGGAATTTTAGCAATTTTTTGACGTGAAATTGTAAACATGTGGACATGGATTTTGAAAATTCTAGAGAGAATTTTAAAAGCTTCAAGAGAATTTCCACAATTTTGAGAGGGATTTGAAAAGTTTCAATGGGAATGGGAAGAATTGGGACAAAAATTGGAAAATTTTGAAGGGACTTTGAAAAAATTTCAACTGGAATTTTAGCCATTTTTTGACGTGAAATTGTAAACATGTGGCCATGGATTTTGAAAATTCTAGAGAGAATTTTAAAAGCTTCAAGAGAATTTCCAGAATTTTGAGAGGGATTTGAAAAGTTTCAATGGGAATGGGAAGAATTGGGACAAAAATTGGAAAATTTTGAAGGGACTTTGAAAAAATTTCAACTGAAATTTTAGCCATTTTTTGACGTGAAATTGTAAAAATGTGGACATGGATTTTGAAAATTCTAGAGAGAATTTTAAAAGCTTCAAGAGAATTTCAACAATTTTGAGAGGGATTTGAAAAGTTTCAATGGGAATGGGAAGAATTGGGACAAAAATTGGAAAATTTTGAAGGGACTTTGAAAAAATTTCAACTGGAATTTTAGCCGTTTTTTGACGTGAAATTGTAAACATGTGGACATGGATTTTGAAAATTCTAGAGAGAATTTTAAAAGCTTCAAGAGAATTTCAACAAATTTGAGAGGGATTTGAAAAGTTTCAATGGGAATGGGAAGAATTGGGACAAAAATTGGAAAATTTTTAAGGGACTTTGAAAAAATTTCAACTGGAATTTTAGCCATTTTTTGACGTGAAATTGTAAACATGTGGCCATGGATTTTGAAAATTCTAGAGAGAATTTTAAAAGCTTCAACAGAATTTCAACAATTTTGAGAGGGATTTGAAAAGTTTCAATGGGAATGGGAAGAATTGGGACAAAAATTGGAAAATTTTTAAGGGACTTTGAAAAAATTTCAACTGGAATTTTAGCCATTTTTTGACGTGAAATTGTAAACATGTGGACATGGATTTTGAAAATTCTAGAGAGAATTTTAAAAGCTTCAACAGAATTTCTACAATTTTGAGAGGGATTTGAAAAGTTTCAATGGGAATGGGAAGAATTGGGACAAAAATTGGAAAATTTTTAAGGGACTTTGAAAAAATTTCAACTGGAATTTTAGCCATTTTTTGACGTGAAATTGTAAACATGTGGACATGGATTTTGAAAATTCTAGAGAGAATTTTAAAAGCTTCAACAGAATTTCCACAATTTTGAGAGGGATTTGAAAAGTTTCAATGGGAATGGGAAGAATTGGGACAAAAATTGGAAAATTTTTAAGGGACTTTGAAAAAATTTCAACTGGAATTTTAGCCATTTTTTGACGTGAAATTGTAAACATGTGGCCATGGATTTTGAAAATTCTAGAGAGAATTTTAAAAGCTTCAAGAGAATTTCAACAATTTTGAGAGGGATTTGAAAAGTTTCAATGGGAATGGGAAGAATTGGGACAAAAATTGGAAAATTTTTAAGGGACTTTGAAAAAATTTCAACTGGAATTTTAGCCGTTTTTTTATGTGAAATTGTAAACATGTGGACATGGATTTTGAAAATTCTAGAGAGAATTTTAAAAGCTTCAACAGATTTTCAACAATTTTGGGAGGGATTTGAAAAGTTTCAATGGGAATGGGAAGAATTGGGACAAAAATTGGAAATTTTTTAAGGGACTTTGAAAAAATTTCAACTGGAATTTTAGCCATTTTTTTACGTGAAATTGTAAACATGTGGACATGGATTTTGAAAATTCTAGAGAGAATTTTAAAAGCTTCAAGAGAATTTCAACAATTTTGAGAGGGATTTGAAAAGTTTCAATGGGAATGGGAAGAATTGGGACAAAAATTGGAAAAATTTTCAGGGACTTTGAAAAAATTTCAACTGGAATTTTAGCCATTTTTTGACGTGGAATTGTAAACATGTGGACATGGATTTTGAAAATTCTAGAGAGAATTTTAAAAGCTTCAACAGAATTTCAACAATTTTGAGAGGGATTTGAAAAGTTTCAATGGGAATGGGAAGAATTGGGACAAAAATTGGAAAATTTTTAAGGGACTTTGAAAAAATTTCAACTGGAATTTTAGCCATTTTTTGACGTGAAATTGTAAACATGTGGCCATGGATTTTGAAAATTCTAGAGAGAATTTTAAAAGCTTCAAGAGAATTTCCAGAATTTTGAGAGGGATTTGAAAAGTTTCAATGGGAATGGGAAGAATTGGGACAAAAATTGGAAAATTTTTAAGGGACTTTGAAAAAATTTCAACTGAAATTTTAGCAATTTTTTGACGTGAAATTGTAAACATGTGGCCATGGATTTTGAAAATTCTAGAGAGAATTTTAAAAGCTTCAAGAGAATTTCAACAATTTTGAGAGGGATTTGAAAAGTTTCAATGGGAATGGGAAGAATTGGGACAAAAATTGGAAAATTTTTCAGGGACTTTGAAAAAATTTCAACTGGAATTTTAGCCGTTTTTTGACGTGAAATTGTAAACATGTGGACATGGATTTTGAAAATTCTAGAGAGAATTTTAAAAGCCTCAAGAGAATTTCAACAAATTTGAGAGGGATTTGAAAAGTTTCAATGGGAATGGGAAGAATTGGGACAAAAATTGGAAAATTTTGAAGGGACTTTGAAAAAATTTCAACTGGAATTTTAGCCATTTTTTGACGTGAAATTGTAAACATGTGGACATGGATTTTGAAAATTCTAGAGAGAATTTTAAAAGCTTCAAGAGAATTTCAACAATTTTGAGAGGGATTTGAAAAGTTTCAATGGGAATGGGAAGAATTGGGACGAAAATTGGAAAATTTTTAAGGGACTTTGAAAAAATTTCAACTGGCATTTTAGCCATTTTTTGACGTGAAATTGTAAACATGTGGACATGGATTTTGAAAATTCTAGAGAGAATTTTAAAAGCTTCAACAGAATTTCCACAATTTTGAGAGGGATTTGAAAAGTTTCAATGGGAATGGGAAGAATTGGGACAAAAATTGGAAAATTTTTAAGGGACTTTGAAAAAATTTCAACTGAAATTTTAGCAATTTTTTTATGTGAAATTGTAAACATGTGGACATGGATTTTGAAAATTCTAGAGAGAATTTTAAAAGCTTCAAGAGAATTTCAACAATTTTGAGAGGGATTTGAAAAGTTTCAATGGGAATGGGAAGAATTGGGAGAAAAATTGGAAAATTTTTAAGGGACTTTGAAAAAATTTCAACTGGAATTTTAGCCGTTTTTTGACGTGAAATTGTAAACATGTGGACATGGATTTTGAAAATTCTAGAGAGAATTTTAAAAGCTTCAAGAGAATTTCAACAATTTTGAGAGGGATTTGAAAAGTTTCAATGGGAATGGGAAGAATTGGGACAAAAATTGGAAAATTTTTAAGGGACTTTGAAAAAATTTCAACTGAAATTTTAGCCGTTTTTTGACGTGAAATTGTAAACATGTGGACATGGATTTTGAAAATTCTAGAGAGAATTTTAAAAGCTTCAACAGAATTTCAACAATTTTGAGAGGGATTTGAAAAGTTTCAATGGGAATGGGAAGAATTGGGACAAAAATTGGAAAATTTTTAAGGGACTGAAAAAATTGCAACTGGAATTTTAGCAATTTTTTGACGTGAAATTGTAAACATGTGGCCATGGATTTTGAAAATTCTAGAGAGAATTTTAAAAGCTTCAACAGAATTTCAACAATTTTGAGAGGGATTTGAAAAGTTTCAATGGGAATGGGAAGAATTGGGACAAAAATTGGAAAATTTTTAAGGGACTTTGAAAAAATTTCAACTGGAATTTTAGCCATTTTTTGACGTGAAATTGTAAACATGTGGCCATGGATTTTGAAAATTCTAGAGAGAATTTTAAAAGCTTCAACAGATTTTCAACAATTTTGGGAGGGATTTGAAAAGTTTCAATGGGAATGGGAAGAATTGGGACAAAAATTGGAAAAGTTTTCAGGGACTTTGAAAAAATTTCAATTGGAATTTTAGCAATTTTTTGACGTGAAATTGTAAACATGTGGACATGGATTTTGAAAATTCTAGAGAGAATTTTAAAAGCTTCAACAGAATTTCAACAATTTTGAGAGGGATTTGAAAAGTTTCAATGGGAATGGGAAGAATTGGGACAAAAATTGGAAAATTTTTCAGGGACTTTGAAAAAATTTCAACTGGAATTTTAGCCATTTTTTGACGTGAAATTGTAAACATGTGGCCATGGATTTTGAAAATTCTAGAGAGAATTTTAAAAGCTTCAACAGAATTTCCACAATTTTGAGAGGGATTTGAAAAGTTTCAATGGGAATGGGAAGAATTGGGACAAAAATTGGAAAATTTTGAAGGGACTTTGAAAAAATTTCAACTGAAATTTTAGCCATTTTTTGACGTGAAATTGTAAACATGTGGACATGGATTTTGAAAATTCTAGAGAGAATTTTAAAAGCTTCAAGAGAATTTCAACAATTTTGAGAGGGATTTGAAAAGATTCAATGGGAATGGGAAGAATTGGGACAAAAATTGGAAAATTTTTAAGGGACTTTGAAAAAATTTCAACTGGAATTTTAGCCGTTTTTTGACGTGAAATTGTAAACATGTGGACATGGATTTTGAAAATTCTAGAGAGAATTTTAAAAGCTTCAAGAGAATTTCAACAAATTTGAGAGGGATTTGAAAAGTTTCAATGGGAATGGGAAGAATTGGGACAAAAATTGGAAAATTTTTAAGGGACTTTGAAAAAATTTCAACTGGAATTTTAGCCATTTTTTGACGTGAAATTGTAAACATGTGGCCATGGATTTTGAAAATTCTAGAGAGAATTTTAAAAGCTTCAAGAGAATTTCAACAATTTTGAGAGGGATTTGAAAAGTTTCAATGGGAATGGGAAGAATTGGTATGAAAATTGGAAAATTTTTAAGGGACTTTGAAAAAATTTCAACTGGCATTTTAGCCATTTTTTGACGTGAAATTGTAAACATGTGGACATGGATTTTGAAAATTCTAGAGAGAATTTTAAAAGCTTCAAGAGAATTTCCACAATTTTGAGAGGGATTTGAAAAGTTTCAATGGGAATGGGAAGAATTGGGACAAAAATTGGAAAATTTTTAAGGGACTTTGAAAAAATTTCAACTGGAATTTTAGCCATTTTTTGACGTGAAATTGTAAACATGTGGCCATGGATTTTGAAAATTCTAGAGAGAATTTTAAAAGCTTCAAGAGAATTTCAACAATTTTGAGAGGGATTTGAAAAGTTTCAATGGGAATGGGAAGAATTGGGAGAAAAATTGGAAAATTTTTAAGGGACTTTGAAAAAATTTCAACTGGAATTTTAGCCGTTTTTTTATGTGAAATTGTAAACATGTGGACATGGATTTTGAAAATTCTAGAGAGAATTTTAAAAGCTTCAAGAGAATTTCAACAATTTTGAGAGGGATTTGAAAAGTTTCAATGGGAATGGGAAGAATTGGGACAAAAATTGGAAAATTTTTAAGGGACTTTGAAAAAATTTCAACTGAAATTTTAGCCGTTTTTTGACGTGAAATTGTAAACATGTGGACATGGATTTTGAAAATTCTAGAGAGAATTTTAAAAGCTTCAACAGAATTTCAACAATTTTGAGAGGGATTTGAAAAGTTTCAATGGGAATGGGAAGAATTGGGACAAAAATTGGAAAATTTTTAAGGGACTGAAAAAATTGCAACTGGAATTTTAGCAATTTTTTGACGTGAAATTGTAAACATGTGGCCATGGATTTTGAAAATTCTAGAGAGAATTTTAAAAGCTTCAACAGAATTTCAACAATTTTGAGAGGGATTTGAAAAGTTTCAATGGGAATGGGAAGAATTGGGACAAAAATTGGAAAATTTTTAAGGGACTTTGAAAAAATTTCAACTGGAATTTTAGCCATTTTTTGACGTGAAATTGTAAACATGTGGCCATGGATTTTGAAAATTCTAGAGAGAATTTTAAAAGCTTCAACAGATTTTCAACAATTTTGGGAGGGATTTGAAAAGTTTCAATGGGAATGGGAAGAATTGGGACAAAAATTGGAAAAGTTTTCAGGGACTTTGAAAAAATTTCAATTGGAATTTTAGCAATTTTTTGACGTGAAATTGTAAACATGTGGACATGGATTTTGAAAATTCTAGAGAGAATTTTAAAAGCTTCAACAGAATTTCAACAATTTTGAGAGGGATTTGAAAAGTTTCAATGGGAATGGGAAGAATTGGGACAAAAATTGGAAAATTTTTCAGGGACTTTGAAAAAATTTCAACTGGAATTTTAGCCATTTTTTGACGTGAAATTGTAAACATGTGGCCATGGATTTTGAAAATTCTAGAGAGAATTTTAAAAGCTTCAACAGAATTTCCACAATTTTGAGAGGGATTTGAAAAGTTTCAATGGGAATGGGAAGAATTGGGACAAAAATTGGAAAATTTTGAAGGGACTTTGAAAAAATTTCAACTGAAATTTTAGCCATTTTTTGACGTGAAATTGTAAACATGTGGACATGGATTTTGAAAATTCTAGAGAGAATTTTAAAAGCTTCAACAGAATTTCAACAATTTTGAGAGGGATTTGAAAAGATTCAATGGGAATGGGAAGAATTGGGACAAAAATTGGAAAATTTTTAAGGGACTTTGAAAAAATTTCAACTGGAATTTTAGCCGTTTTTTGACGTGAAATTGTAAACATGTGGACATGGATTTTGAAAATTCTAGAGAGAATTTTAAAAGCTTCAAGAGAATTTCAACAAATTTGAGAGGGATTTGAAAAGTTTCAATGGGAATGGGAAGAATTGGGACAAAAATTGGAAAATTTTTAAGGGACTTTGAAAAAATTTCAACTGGAATTTTAGCCATTTTTTGACGTGAAATTGTAAACATGTGGCCATGGATTTTGAAAATTCTAGAGAGAATTTTAAAAGCTTCAAGAGAATTTCAACAATTTTGAGAGGGATTTGAAAAGTTTCAATGGGAATGGGAAGAATTGGTATGAAAATTGGAAAATTTTTAAGGGACTTTGAAAAAATTTCAACTGGCATTTTAGCCATTTTTTGACGTGAAATTGTAAACATGTGGACATGGATTTTGAAAATTCTAGAGAGAATTTTAAAAGCTTCAAGAGAATTTCCACAATTTTGAGAGGGATTTGAAAAGGTTCAATGGGAATGGGAAGAATTGGGACAAAAATTGGAAAATTTTTAAGGGACTTTGAAAAAATTTCAACTGGAATTTTAGCCATTTTTTGACGTGAAATTGTAAACATGTGGCCATGGATTTTGAAAATTCTAGAGAGAATTTTAAAAGCTTCAAGAGAATTTCAACAATTTTGAGAGGGATTTGAAAAGTTTCAATGGGAATGGGAAGAATTGGGACAAAAATTGGAAAATTTTTAAGGGACTTTGAAAAAATTTCAACTGGAATTTTAGCCATTTTTTGACGTGAAATTGTAAACATGTGGACATGGATTTTGAAAATTCTAGAGAGAATTTTAAAAGCTTCAACAGATTTTCAACAATTTTGGGAGGGATTTGAAAAGTTTCAATGGGAATGGGAAGAATTGGGACAAAAATTGGAAATTTTTTAAGGGACTTTGAAAAAATTTCAACTGGAATTTTAGCCATTTTTTTACGTGAAATTGTAAACATGTGGACATGGATTTTGAAAATTCTAGAGAGAATTTTAAAAGCTTCAAGAGAATTTCAACAATTTTGAGAGGGATTTGAAAAGTTTCAATGGGAATGGGAAGAATTGGGACAAAAATTGGAAAAATTTTCAGGGACTTTGAAAAAATTTCAACTGGCATTTTAGCCATTTTTTGATGTGGAATTGTAAACATGTGGACATGGATTTTGAAAATTCTAGAGAGAATTTTAAAAGCTTCAAGAGAATTTCCAGAATTTTGAGAGGGATTTGAAAAGTTTCAATGGGAATGGGAAGAATTGGGACAAAAATTGGAAAATTTTTCAGGGACTTTGAAAAAATTTCAACTGGAATTTTAGCCATTTTTTGACGTGAAATTGTAAACATGTGGCCATGGATTTTGAAAATTCTAGAGAGAATTTTAAAAGCTTCAAGAGAATTTCAACAATTTTGAGAGGGATTTGAAAAGTTTCAATGGGAATGGGAAGAATTGGGACAAAAATTGGAAACTTTTTCAGGGACTTTGAAAAAATTTCAACTGGAATTTTAGCCATTTTTTTATGTGAAATTGTAAACATGTGGACATGGATTTTGAAAATTCTAGAGAGAATTTTAAAAGCTTCAAGAGAATTTCAACAAATTTGAGAGGGATTTGAAAAGTTTCAATGGGAATGGGAAGAATTGGGACAAAAATTGGAAAATTTTGAAGGGACTTTGAAAAAATTTCAACTGGAATTTTAGCCATTTTTTGACGTGAAATTGTAAACATGTGGACATGGATTTTGAAAATTCTAGAGAGAATTTTAAAAGCTTCAAGAGAATTTCAACAATTTTGAGAGGGATTTGAAAAGTTTCAATGGGAATGGGAAGAATTGGGACAAAAATTGGAAAATTTTTAAGGGACTTTGAAAAAATTTCAACTGGCATTTTAGCCATTTTTTGACGTGAAATTGTAAACATGTGGACATGGATTTTGAAAATTCTAGAGAGAATTTTAAAAGCTTCAAGAGAATTTCCACAATTTTGAGAGGGATTTGAAAAGTTTCAATGGGAATGGGAAGAATTGGGACAAAAATTGGAAAATTTTTAAGGGACTTTGAAAAAATTTCAACTGGAATTTTAGCAATTTTTTGACGTGAAATTGTAAACACGTTGAAGTGGATTTTGAAAATTCTAGAGAGAATTTTAAAAGCTTCAAGAGAATTTCCAGAATTTTGAGAGGGATTTGAAAAGTTTCAATGGGAATGGGAAGAATTGGGACAAAAATTGGAAAATTTTGAAGGGACTTTGAAAAAATTTCAACTGAAATTTTAGCAATTTTTTTATGTGAAATTGTAAACATGTGGACATGGATTTTGAAAATTCTAGAGAGAATTTTAAAAGCTTCAAGAGAATTTCAACAATTTTGAGAGGGATTTGAAAAGTTTCAATGGGAATGGGAAGAATTGGGACAAAAATTGGAAAATTTTTAAGGGACTTTGAAAAAATTTCAACTGGAATTTTAGCCGTTTTTTTATGTGAAATTGTAAACATGTGGACATGGATTTTGAAAATTCTAGAGAGAATTTTAAAAGCTTCAAGAGAATTTCAACAATTTTGAGAGGGATTTGAAAAGTTTCAATGGGAATGGGAAGAATTGGGACAAAAATTGGAAAATTTTTAAGGGACTTTGAAAAAATTTCAACTGAAATTTTAGCCGTTTTTTGACGTGAAATTGTAAACATGTGGCCATGGATTTTGAAAATTCTAGAGAGAATTTTAAAAGCTTCAACAGAATTTCAACAATTTTGAGAGGGATTTGAAAAGTTTCAATGGGAATGGGAAGAATTGGGACAAAAATTGGAAAATTTTTAAGGGACTGAAAAAATTGCAACTGGAATTTTAGCAATTTTTTGACGTGAAATTGTAAACATGTGGCCATGGATTTTGAAAATTCTAGAGAGAATTTTAAAAGCTTCAACAGAATTTCAACAATTTTGAGAGGGATTTGAAAAGTTTCAATGGGAATGGGAAGAATTGGGACAAAAATTGGAAAATTTTTAAGGGACTTGGAAAAAATTTCAACTGGAATTTTAGCCATTTTTTGACGTGAAATTGTAAACATGTGGACATGGATTTTGAAAATTCTAGAGAGAATTTTAAAAGCTTCAACAGAATTTCAACAATTTTGAGAGGGATTTGAAAAGTTTCAATGGGAATGGGAAGAATTGGGACAAAAATTGGAAAATTTTTAAGGGACTTGGAAAAAATTGCAACTGGAATTTTAGCCATTTTTTGACGTGAAATTGTAAACATGTGGCCATGGATTTTGAAAATTATAGAGAGAATTTTAAAAGCTTCAAGAGAATTTCAACAATTTTGAGAGGGATTTGAAAAGTTTCAATGGGAATGGGAAGAATTGGGACAAAAATTGGAAAATTTTTAAGGGACTTTGAAAAAATTTCAACTGGAATTTTAGCCATTTTTTGACGTGAAATTGTAAACATGATGAAGTGGATTTTGAAAATTCTAGAGAGAATTTTAAAAGCTTCAACAGAATTTAAACAATTTTGAGAGGGATTTGAAAAGTTTCAATGGGAATGGGAAGAATTGGGACAAAAATTGGAAAATTTTTCAGGGACTTTGAAAAAATTTCAACTGGAATTTTAGCCATTTTTTGACGTGAAATTGTAAACATGTGGACATGGATTTTGAAAATTCTAGAGAGAATTTTAAAAGCTTCAAGAGAATTTCAACAATTTTGAGAGGGATTTGAAAAGTTTCAATGGGAATGGGAAGAATTGGGACAAAAATTGGAAAATTTTTAAGGGACTTTGAAAAAATTTCAACTGGAATTTTAGCAATTTTTTGACGTGAAATTGTAAACACGTTGAAGTGGATTTTGAAAATTCTAGAGAGAATTTTAAAAGCTTCAAGAGAATTTCCACAATTTTGAGAGGGATTTGAAAAGTTTCAATGGGAATGGGAAGAATTGGGACAAAAATTGGAAAATTTTTCAGGGACTTTGAAAAAATTTCAACTGGAATTTTAGCCATTTTTTGACGTGAAATTGTAAACATGTGGACATGGATTTTGAAAATTCTAGAGAGAATTTTAAAAGCTTCAAGAGAATTTCAACCATTTTGAGAGGGATTTGAAAAGTTTCAATGGGAATGGGAAGAATTGGGACAAAAATTGGAAAATTTTTAAGGGACTTTGAAAAAATTTCAACTGGAATTTTAGCAATTTTTTGACGTGAAATTGTAAACATGTTGAAGTGGATTTTGAAAATTCTAGAGAGAATTTTAAAAGCTTCAACAGAATTTCCACTATTTTGAGAGGGATTTGAAAAGTTTCAATGGGAATGGGAAGAATTGGGACAAAAATTGGAAAATTTTTAAGGGACTTTGAAAAAATTTCAATTGGAATTTTAGCCATTTTTTGACGTGAAATTGTAAACATGTGGACATGGATTTTGAAAATTATAGAGAGAATTTTAAAAGCTTCAAGAGAATTTCCAGAATTTTGAGAGGGATTTGAAAAGTTTCAATGGGAATGGGAAGAATTGGGACAAAAATTGGAAAAATTTTCAGGGACTTTGAAAAAATTTCAACTGGAATTTTAGCAATTTTTTGACGTGAAATTGTAAACATGTGGCCATGGATTTTGAAAATTCTAGAGAGAATTTTAAAAGCTTCAAGAGAATTTCAACAATTTTGAGAGGGATTTGAAAAGTTTCAATGGGAATGGGAAGAATTGGGACAAAAATTGGAAAATTTTTAAGGGACTTTGAAAAAATTTCAACTGGAATTTTAGCCATTTTTTGACGTGAAATTGTAAACATGTGGCCATGGATTTTGAAAATTCTAGAGAGAATTTTAAAAGCTTCAAGAGAATTTCCAGAATTTTGAGAGGGATTTGAAAAGTTTCAATGGGAATGGGAAGAATTGGGACAAAAATTGGAAAATTTTTAAGGGACTTTGAAAAAATTTCAACTGGAATTTTAGCAAATTTTTGACGTGAAATTGTAAACATGTGGACATGGATTTTGAAAATTCTAGAGAGAATTTTAAAAGCTTCAAGAGAATTTCCAGAATTTTGAGAGGGATTTGAAAAGTTTCAATGGGAATGGGAAGAATTGGGACAAAAATTGGAAAATTTTTAAGGGACTTTGAAAAAATTTCAACTGGAATTTTAGCCGTTTTTTGACGTGAAATTGTAAACATGTGGACATGGATTTTGAAAATTCTAGAGAGAATTTTAAAAGCTTCAACAGAATTTCCACAATTTTGAGAGGGATTTGAAAAGTTTCAATGGGAATGGGAAGAATTGGGACAAAAATTGGAAAATTTTTAAGGGACTTTGAAAAAATTTCAACTGGAATTTTAGCCATTTTTTGACGTGAAATTGTAAACACGTTGAAGTGGATTTTGAAAATTCTAGAGAGAATTTTAAAAGCTTCAAGAGAATTTCCAGAATTTTGAGAGGGATTTGAAAAGTTTCAATGGGAATGGGAAGAATTGGGACAAAAATTGGAAAATTTTTCAGGGACTTTGAAAAAATTTCAACTGGAATTTTAGCCATTTTTTGACGTGAAATTGTAAACATGTGGACATGGATTTTGAAAATTCTAGAGAGAATTTTAAAAGCTTCAAGAGAATTTCAACCATTTTGAGAGGGATTTGAAAAGTTTCAATGGGAATGGGAAGAATTGGGACAAAAATTGGAAAATTTTTAAGGGACTTTGAAAAAATTTCAACTGGAATTTTAGCAATTTTTTGACGTGAAATTGTAAACATGTTGAAGTGGATTTTGAAAATTCTAGAGAGAATTTTAAAAGCTTCAACAGAATTTCCACTATTTTGAGAGGGATTTGAAAAGTTTCAATGGGAATGGGAAGAATTGGGACAAAAATTGGAAAATTTTTAAGGGACTTGGAAAAAATTTCAATTGGAATTTTAGCCATTTTTTGACGTGAAATTGTAAACATGTGGACATGGATTTTGAAAATTATAGAGAGAATTTTAAAAGCTTCAAGAGAATTTCAACAATTTTGAGAGGGATTTGAAAAGTTTCAATGGGAATGGGAAGAATTGGGACAAAAATTGGAAAAATTTTCAGGGACTTTGAAAAAATTTCAACTGGAATTTTAGCAATTTTTTGACGTGAAATTGTAAACATGTGGCCATGGATTTTGAAAATTCTAGAGAGAATTTTAAAAGCTTCAAGAGAATTTCAACAATTTTGAGAGGGATTTGAAAAGTTTCAATGGGAATGGGAAGAATTGGGACAAAAATTGGAAAATTTTTAAGGGACTTTGAAAAAATTTCAACTGGAATTTTAGCCGTTTTTTGACGTGAAATTGTAAACATGTGGACATGGATTTTGAAAATTCTAGAGAGAATTTTAAAAGCTTCAACAGAATTTCCACAATTTTGAGAGGGATTTGAAAAGTTTCAATGGGAATGGGAAGAATTGGGACAAAAATTGGAAAATTTTTAAGGGACTTTGAAAAAATTTCAACTGGAATTTTAGCCATTTTTTGACGTGAAATTGTAAACATGTGGACATGGATTTTGAAAATTCTAGAGAGAATTTTAAAAGCTTCAACAGAATTTCAACAATTTTGAGAGGGATTTGAAAAGTTTCAATGGGAATGGGAAGAATTGGGACAAAAATTGGAAAATTTTTAAGGGACTTTGAAAAAATTTCAACTGGCATTTTAGCCATTTTTTGACGTGAAATTGTAAACATGTGGACATGGATTTTGAAAATTCTAGAGAGAATTTTAAAAGCTTCAACAGAATTTCCACAATTTTGAGAGGGATTTGAAAAGTTTCAATGGGAATGGGAAGAATTGGGACAAAAATTGGAAAATTTTTAAGGGACTTTGAAAAAATTTCAACTGGAATTTTAGCCATTTTTTGACGTGAAATTGTAAACATGTGGACATGGATTTTGAAAATTCTAGAGAGAATTTTAAAAGCTTCAAGAGAATTTCAACAATTTTGAGAGGGATTTGAAAAGTTTCAATGGGAATGGGAAGAATTGGGACAAAAATTGGAAAATTTTTAAGGGACTTTGAAAAAATTTCAACTGGAATTTTAGCAATTTTTTGACATGAAATTGTAAACATGTGGACATGGATTTTGAAAATTCTAGAGAGAATTTTAAAAGCTTCAACAGAATTTCAACAATTTTGAGAGGGATTTGAAAAGTTTCAATGGGAATGGGAAGAATTGGGACAAAAATTGGAAAATTTTTAAGGGACTTTGAAAAAATTTCAACTGAAATTTTAGCCGTTTTTTGACGTGAAATTGTAAACATGTGGCCATGGATTTTGAAAAGTCTAGAGAGAATTTTAAAAGCTTCAAGAGAATTTCAACAATTTTGAGAGGGATTTGAAAAGTTTCAATGGGAATGGGAAGAATTGGGACAAAAATTGGAAAATTTTGAAGGGACTTTGAAAAAATTTCAACTGGAATTTTAGCCATTTTTTGACATGAAATTGTAAACATGTGGACATGGATTTTGAAAATTCTAGAGAGAATTTTAAAAGCTTCAACAGAATTTCCACAATTTTGAGAGGGATTTGAAAAGATTCAATGGGAATGGGAAGAATTGGGACAAAAATTGGAAAATTTTTAAGGGACTTTGAAAAAATTTCAACTGAAATTTTAGCCATTTTTTGACGTGAAATTGTAAACATGTGGACATGGATTTTGAAAATTCTAGAGAGAATTTTAAAAGCTTCAACAGAATTTCAACAATTTTGAGAGGGATTTGAAAAGTTTCAATGGGAATGGGAAGAATTGGGACAAAAATTGGAAAATTTTTAAGGGACTTTGAAAAAATTTCAACTGGAATTTTAGCCAATTTTTTGACGTGAAATTGTAAACATTTTGAAGTGGATTTTGAAAATTCTAGAGAGAATTTTAAAAGCTTCAACAGAATTTCCACAATTTTGAGAGGGATTTGAAAAGTTTCAATGGGAATGGGAAGAATTGGGACAAAAATTGGAAAATTTTTAAGGGACTTTGAAAAAATTTCAACTGAAATTTTAGCCGTTTTTTGACGTGAAATTGTAAACATGTGGCCATGGATTTTGAAAAGTCTAGAGAGAATTTTAAAAGCTTCAACAGAATTTCAACAATTTTGAGAGGGATTTGAAAAGTTTCAATGGGAATGGGAAGAATTGGGACAAAAATTGGAAAATTTTGAAGGGACTTTGAAAAAATTTCAACTGGAATTTTAGCCATTTTTTGACGTGAAATTGTAAACATGTGGACATGGATTTTGAAAATTCTAGAGAGAATTTTAAAAGCTTCAACAGATTTTCAACAATTTTGGGAGGGATTTGAAAAGTTTCAATGGGAATGGGAAGAATTGGGACAAAAATTGGAAATTTTTTAAGGGACTTTGAAAAAATTTCAATTGGAATTTTAGCCATTTTTTGACGTGAAATTGTAAACATGTGGACAAGGATTTTGAAAATTCTAGAGAGAATTTTAAAAGCTTCAAGAGAATTTCAACAATTTTGAGAGGGATTTGAAAAGTTTCAATGGGAATGGGAAGAATTGGGACAAAAATTGGAAAAATTTTCAGGGACTTTGAAAAAATTTCAACTGGAATTTTAGCAATTTTTTGACGTGAAATTGTAAACATGTGGCCATGGATTTTGAAAATTCTAGAGAGAATTTTAAAAGCTTCAAGAGAATTTCAACAATTTTGAGAGGGATTTGAAAAGTTTCAATGGGAATGGGAAGAATTGGGACAAAAATTGGAAAATTTTTAAGGGACTTTGAAAAAATTTCAACTGGAATTTTAGCCATTTTTTGACGTGAAATTGTAAACATGTGGACATGGATTTTGAAAATTCTAGAGAGAATTTTAAAAGCTTCAAGAGAATTTCCAGAATTTTGAGAGGGATTTGAAAAGTTTCAATGGGAATGGGAAGAATTGGGACAAAAATTGGAAAATTTTGAAGGGACTTTGAAAAAATTTCAACTGAAATTTTAGCAATTTTTTTATGTGAAATTGTAAACATGTGGACATGGATTTTGAAAATTCTAGAGAGAATTTTAAAAGCTTCAAGAGAATTTCAACAATTTTGAGAGGGATTTGAAAAGTTTCAATGGGAATGGGAAGAATTGGGACAAAAATTGGAAAATTTTTAAGGGACTTTGAAAAAATTTCAACTGGAATTTTAGCCGTTTTTTGACGTGAAATTGTAAACATGTGGACATGGATTTTGAAAATTCTAGAGAGAATTTTAAAAGCTTCAAGAGAATTTCAACAATTTTGAGAGGGATTTGAAAAGTTTCAATGGGAATGGGAAGAATTGGGACAAAAATTGGAAAATTTTTAAGGGACTTTGAAAAAATTTCAACTGGCATTTTAGCCATTTTTTGACGTGAAATTGTAAACATGTGGACATGGATTTTGAAAATTCTAGAGAGAATTTTAAAAGCTTCAAGAGAATTTCAACAATTTTGAGAGGGATTTGAAAAGTTTCAATGGGCATGGGAAGAATTGGGACAAAAATTGGAAAATTTTTAAGGGACTTTGAAAAAATTTCAACTGGAATTTTAGCAATTTTTTGAAGTGAAATTGTAAACATGTGGACATGGATTTTGAAAAGTCTAGAGAGAATTTTAAAAGCTTCAACAGAATTTCAACAATTTTGAGAGGGATTTGAAAAGTTTCAATGGGAATGGGAAGAATTGGGACAAAAATTGGAAAATTTTTAAGGGACTTTGAAAAAATTTCAACTGGAATTTTAGCCATTTTTTGACGTGAAATTGTAAACATGTGGACATGGATTTTGAAAATTCTAGAGAGAATTTTAAAAGCTTCAAGAGAATTTCAACAATTTTGAGAGGGATTTGAAAAGTTTCAATGGGAATGGGAAGAATTGGGACAAAAATTGGAAAATTTTTAAGGGACTTTGAAAAAATTTCAACTGAAATTTTAGCCATTTTTTTATGTGAAATTGTAAACATGTGGCCATGGATTTTGAAAATTCTAGAGAGAATTTTAAAAGCTTCAAGAGAATTTCAACAATTTTGAGAGGGATTTGAAAAGTTTCAATGGGAATGGGAAGAATTGGGACAAAAATTGGAAAAATTTTCAGGGACTTTGAAAAAATTTCAACTGGAATTTTAGCAATTTTTTGACGTGAAATTGTAAACATGTGGACATGGATTTTGAAAATTCTAGAGAGAATTTTAAAAGCTTCAAGAGAATTTCAACAATTTTGAGAGGGATTTGAAAAGTTTCAATGGGAATGGGAAGAATTGGGACAAAAATTGGAAAATTTTTAAGGGACTTTGAAAAAATTTCAACTGGAATTTTAGCCATTTTTTGACGTGAAATTGTAAACATGTGGACATGGATTTTGAAAATTCTAGAGAGAATTTTAAAAGCTTCAAGAGAATTTCCAGAATTTTGAGAGGGATTTGAAAAGTTTCAATGGGCATGGGAAGAATTGGGACAAAAATTGGAAAATTTTTAAGGGACTTTGAAAAAATTTCAACTGGAATTTTAGCAATTTTTTGACGTGAAATTGTAAACATGTTGAAGTGGATTTTGAAAATTCTAGAGAGAATTTTAAAAGCTTCAAGAGAATTTCAACAATTTTGAGAGGGATTTGAAAAGTTTCAATGGGAATGGGAAGAATTGGGACAAAAATTGGAAAATTTTGAAGGGACTTTGAAAAAATTTCAACTGGAATTTTAGCCATTTTTTGACGTGAAATTGTAAACATGTGGACATGGATTTTGAAAATTCTAGAGAGAATTTTAAAAGCTTCAAGAGAATTTCAACAATTTTGAGAGGGATTTGAAAAGTTTCAATGGGAATGGGAAGAATTGGGACGAAAATTGGAAAATTTTTAAGGGACTTTGAAAAAATTTCAACTGGCATTTTAGCCATTTTTTGACGTGAAATTGTAAACATGTTGAAGTGGATTTTGAAAATTCTAGAGAGAATTTTAAAAGCTTCAACAGAATTTCCAGAATTTTGAGAGGGATTTGAAAAGTTTCAATGGGCATGGGAAGAATTGGGACAAAAATTGGAAAATTTTTAAGGGACTTTGAAAAAATTTCAACTGGAATTTTAGCAATTTTTTGACGTGAAATTGTAAACATGTTGAAGTGGATTTTGAAAATTCTAGAGAGAATTTTAAAAGCTTCAACAGAATTTCCACAATTTTGAGAGGGATTTGAAAAGTTTCAATGGGAATGGGAAGAATTGGGACAAAAATTGGAAAATTTTTAAGGGACTTTGAAAAAATTTCAACTGGAATTTTAGCCGTTTTTTGACGTGAAATTGTAAACATGTGGACATGGATTTTGAAAATTCTAGAGAGAATTTTAAAAGCTTCAACAGAATTTCAACAATTTTGAGAGGGATTTGAAAAGTTTCAATGGGAATGGGAAGAATTGGGACAAAAATTGGAAAATTTTTAAGGGACTTTGAAAAAATTTCAACTGGAATTTTAGCCATTTTTTGACGTGAAATTGTAAACATGTGGACATGGATTTTGAAAATTCTAGAGAGAATTTTAAAAGCTTCAACAGAATTTCAACAATTTTGAGAGGGATTTGAAAAGTTTCAATGGGAATGGGAAGAATTGGGACAAAAATTGGAAAATTTTGAAGGGACTTTGAAAAAATTTCAACTGGCATTTTAGCCATTTTTTGACGTGAAATTGTAAACATGTGGACATGGATTTTGTAAATTCTAGAGAGAATTTTAAAAGCTTCAAGAGAATTTCCAGAATTTTGAGAGGGATTTGAAAAGTTTCAATGGGCATGGGAAGAATTGGGACAAAAATTGGAAAATTTTTAAGGGACTTTGAAAAAATTTCAACTGGAATTTTAGCCATTTTTTGACGTGAAATTGTAAACATGTGGACATGGATTTTGAAAATTCTAGAGAGAATTTTAAAAGCTTCAAGAGAATTTCAACAATTTTGAGAGGGATTTGAAAAGTTTCAATGGGAATGGGAAGAATTGGGACGAAAATTGGAAAATTTTGAAGGGACTTTGAAAAAATTTCAACTGGCATTTTAGCCATTTTTTGACGTGAAATTGTAAACATGTTGAAGTGGATTTTGAAAATTCTAGAGAGAATTTTAAAAGCTTCAAGAGAATTTCCACAATTTTGAGAGGGATTTGAAAAGTTTCAATGGGCATGGGAAGAATTGGGACAAAAATTGGAAAATTTTTAAGGGACTTTGAAAAAATTTCAACTGGAATTTTAGCAATTTTTTGACGTGAAATTGTAAACATGTTGAAGTGGATTTTGAAAATTCTAGAGAGAATTTTAAAAGCTTCAAGAGAATTTCAACAATTTTGAGAGGGATTTGAAAAGTTTCAATGGGAATGGGAAGAATTGGGACAAAAATTGGAAAATTTTGAAGGGACTTTGAAAAAATTTCAACTGGAATTTTAGCCGTTTTTTGACGTGAAATTGTAAACATGTGGACATGGATTTTGAAAATTCTAGAGAGAATTTTAAAAGCTTCAAGAGAATTTCAACAATTTTGAGAGGGATTTGAAAAGTTTCAATGGGAATGGGAAGAATTGGGACAAAAATTGGAAAATTTTTAAGGGACTTTGAAAAAATTTCAACTGGCATTTTAGCCATTTTTTGACGTGAAATTGTAAACATGTGGACATGGATTTTGAAAATTCTAGAGAGAATTTTAAAAGCTTCAAGAGAATTTCAACAATTTTGAGAGGGATTTGAAAAGTTTCAATGGGAATGGGAAGAATTGGGACAAAAATTGGAAAATTTTTAAGGGACTTTGAAAAAATTTCAACTGGAATTTTAGCCGTTTTTTGACGTGAAATTGTAAACATGTGGACATGGATTTTGAAAATTCTAGAGAGAATTTTAAAAGCTTCAAGAGAATTTCCAGAATTTTGAGAGGGATTTGAAAAGTTTCAATGGGAATGGGAAGAATTGGGACAAAAATTGGAAAATTTTTAAGGGACTTTGAAAAAATTTCAACTGAAATTTTAGCAATTTTTTTATGTGAAATTGTAAACATGTGGACATGGATTTTGAAAATTCTAGAGAGAATTTTAAAAGCTTCAAGAGAATTTCAACAATTTTGAGAGGGATTTGAAAAGTTTCAATGGGAATGGGAAGAATTGGGACAAAAATTGGAAAATTTTTAAGGGACTTTGAAAAAATTTCAACTGGAATTTTAGCCGTTTTTTGACGTGAAATTGTAAACATGTTGACATGGATTTTGAAAATTCTAGAGAGAATTTTAAAAGCTTCAAGAGAATTTCAACAATTTTGAGAGGGATTTGAAAAGTTTCAATGGGAATGGGAAGAATTGGGACAAAAATTGGAAAATTTTTCAGGGACTTTGAAAAAATTTCAACTGGAATTTTAGCCATTTTTTGACGTGAAATTGTAAACATGTGGACATGGATTTTGAAAATTCTAGAGAGAATTTTAAAAGCTTCAAGAGAATTTCAACAATTTTGAGAGGGATTTGAAAAGTTTCAATGGGAATGGGAAGAATTGGGACAAAAATTGGAAAAATTTTCAGGGACTTTGAAAAAATTTCAACTGGAATTTTAGCAATTTTTTGACGTGAAATTGTAAACATGTGGACATGGATTTTGAAAATTCTAGAGAGAATTTTAAAAGCTTCAAGAGAATTTCAACAATTTTGAGAGGGATTTGAAAAGTTTCAATGGGAATGGGAAGAATTGGGACAAAAATTGGAAAATTTTGAAGGGACTTTGAAAAAATTTCAACTGAAATTTTAGCCATTTTTTGACGTGAAATTGTAAACATGTGGACATGGATTTTGAAAATTCTAGAGAGAATTTTAAAAGCTTCAAGAGAATTTCAACAATTTTGAGAGGGATTTGAAAAGTTTCAATGGGAATGGGAAGAATTGGGACAAAAATTGGAAAATTTTTAAGGGACTTTGAAAAAATTTCAACTGGAATTTTAGCCATTTTTTGACGTGAAATTGTAAACATGTGGACATGGATTTTGAAAATTCTAGAGAGAATTTTAAAAGCTTCAAGAGAATTTCAACAATTTTGAGAGGGATTTGAAAAGTTTCAATGGGAATGGGAAGAATTGGGACAAAAATTGGAAAATTTTTAAGGGACTTTGAAAAAATTTCAACTGGCATTTTAGCCATTTTTTGACGTGAAATTGTAAACATGTTGAAGTGGATTTTGAAAATTCTAGAGAGAATTTTAAAAGCTTCAACAGAATTTCCACAATTTTGAGAGGGATTTGAAAAGTTTCAATGGGCATGGGAAGAATTGGGACAAAAATTGGAAAATTTTTAAGGGACTTTGAAAAAATTTCAACTGGAATTTTAGCAATTTTTTGACGTGAAATTGTAAACATGTTGAAGTGGATTTTGAAAATTCTAGAGAGAATTTTAAAAGCTTCAAGAGAATTTCAACAATTTTGAGAGGGATTTGAAAAGTTTCAATGGGAATGGGAAGAATTGGGACAAAAATTGGAAAATTTTTAAGGGACTTTGAAAAAATTTCAACTGGAATTTTAGCCGTTTTTTGACGTGAAATTGTAAACATGTGGACATGGATTTTGAAAATTCTAGAGAGAATTTTAAAAGCTTCAAGAGAATTTCAACAATTTTGAGAGGGATTTGAAAAGTTTCAATGGGAATGGGAAGAATTGGGACAAAAATTGGAAAATTTTTAAGGGACTTTGAAAAAATTTCAACTGGCATTTTAGCCATTTTTTGACGTGAAATTGTAAACATGTGGACATGGATTTTGAAAATTCTAGAGAGAATTTTAAAAGCTTCAAGAGAATTTCAACAATTTTGAGAGGGATTTGAAAAGTTTCAATGGGAATGGGAAGAATTGGGACAAAAATTGGAAAATTTTTAAGGGACTTTGAAAAAATTTCAACTGGAATTTTAGCCGTTTTTTGACGTGAAATTGTAAACATGTGGACATGGATTTTGAAAATTCTAGAGAGAATTTTAAAAGCTTCAAGAGAATTTCCAGAATTTTGAGAGGGATTTGAAAAGTTTCAATGGGAATGGGAAGAATTGGGACAAAAATTGGAAAATTTTTAAGGGACTTTGAAAAAATTTCAACTGAAATTTTAGCAATTTTTTTATGTGAAATTGTAAACATGTGGACATGGATTTTGAAAATTCTAGAGAGAATTTTAAAAGCTTCAAGAGAATTTCAACAATTTTGAGAGGGATTTGAAAAGTTTCAATGGGAATGGGAAGAATTGGGACAAAAATTGGAAAATTTTTAAGGGACTTTGAAAAAATTTCAACTGGAATTTTAGCCGTTTTTTGACGTGAAATTGTAAACATGTTGACATGGATTTTGAAAATTCTAGAGAGAATTTTAAAAGCTTCAAGAGAATTTCAACAATTTTGAGAGGGATTTGAAAAGTTTCAATGGGAATGGGAAGAATTGGGACAAAAATTGGAAAATTTTTCAGGGACTTTGAAAAAATTTCAACTGGAATTTTAGCCATTTTTTGACGTGAAATTGTAAACATGTGGACATGGATTTTGAAAATTCTAGAGAGAATTTTAAAAGCTTCAAGAGAATTTCAACAATTTTGAGAGGGATTTGAAAAGTTTCAATGGGAATGGGAAGAATTGGGACAAAAATTGGAAAAATTTTCAGGGACTTTGAAAAAATTTCAACTGGAATTTTAGCAATTTTTTGACGTGAAATTGTAAACATGTGGACATGGATTTTGAAAATTCTAGAGAGAATTTTAAAAGCTTCAAGAGAATTTCAACAATTTTGAGAGGGATTTGAAAAGTTTCAATGGGAATGGGAAGAATTGGGACAAAAATTGGAAAATTTTGAAGGGACTTTGAAAAAATTTCAACTGAAATTTTAGCCATTTTTTGACGTGAAATTGTAAACATGTGGACATGGATTTTGAAAATTCTAGAGAGAATTTTAAAAGCTTCAAGAGAATTTCAACAATTTTGAGAGGGATTTGAAAAGTTTCAATGGGAATGGGAAGAATTGGGACAAAAATTGGAAAATTTTTAAGGGACTTTGAAAAAATTTCAACTGGAATTTTAGCCATTTTTTGACGTGAAATTGTAAACATGTGGACATGGATTTTGAAAATTCTAGAGAGAATTTTAAAAGCTTCAAGAGAATTTCAACAATTTTGAGAGGGATTTGAAAAGTTTCAATGGGAATGGGAAGAATTGGGACAAAAATTGGAAAATTTTTAAGGGACTTTGAAAAAATTTCAACTGGCATTTTAGCCATTTTTTGACGTGAAATTGTAAACATGTTGAAGTGGATTTTGAAAATTCTAGAGAGAATTTTAAAAGCTTCAACAGAATTTCCACAATTTTGAGAGGGATTTGAAAAGTTTCAATGGTCATGGGAAGAATTGGGACAAAAATTGGAAAATTTTTAAGGGACTTTGAAAAAATTTCAACTGGAATTTTAGCCATTTTTTGACGTGAAATTGTAAACATGTGGACATGGATTTTGAAAATTCTAGAGAGAATTTTAAAAGCTTCAAGAGAATTTCCAGAATTTTGAGAGGGATTTGAAAAGTTTCAATGGGAATGGGAAGAATTGGGACAAAAATTGGAAAATTTTTAAGGGACTTTGAAAAAATTTCAACTGAAATTTTAGCAATTTTTTTATGTGAAATTGTAAACATGTGGACATGGATTTTGAAAATTCTAGAGAGAATTTTAAAAGCTTCAAGAGAATTTCAACAATTTTGAGAGGGATTTGAAAAGTTTCAATGGGAATGGGAAGAATTGGGACAAAAATTGGAAAATTTTTAAGGGACTTTGAAAAAATTTCAACTGGAATTTTAGCCGTTTTTTGACGTGAAATTGTAAACATGTTGACATGGATTTTGAAAATTCTAGAGAGAATTTTAAAAGCTTCAAGAGAATTTCAACAATTTTGAGAGGGATTTGAAAAGTTTCAATGGGAATGGGAAGAATTGGGACAAAAATTGGAAAATTTTTAAGGGACTTTGAAAAAATTTCAACTGGAATTTTAGCCATTTTTTGACGTGAAATTGTAAACATGTGGCCATGGATTTTGAAAATTCTAGAGAGAATTTTAAAAGCTTCAACAGAATTTCAACAATTTTGAGAGGGATTTGAAAAGTTTCAATGGGAATGGGAAGAATTGGGACAAAAATTGGAAAATTTTTAAGGGACTTTGAAAAAATTTCAACTGGAATTTTAGCCATTTTTTGACGTGAAATTGTAAACATGTGGACATGGATTTTGAAAATTCTAGAGAGAATTTTAAAAGCTTCAAGAGAATTTCAACAATTTTGAGAGGGATTTGAAAAGTTTCAATGGGAATGGGAAGAATTGGGACAAAAATTGGAAAATTTTTAAGGGACTTTGAAAAAATTTCAACTGGAATTTTAGCCATTTTTTGACGTGAAATTGTAAACATGTGGACATGGATTTTGAAAATTCTAGAGAGAATTTTAAAAGCTTCAAGAGAATTTCCAGAATTTTGAGAGGGATTTGAAAAGTTTCGATGGGCATGGGAAGAATTGGGACAAAAATTGGAAAATTTTTAAGGGACTTTGAAAAAATTTCAACTGGAATTTTAGCAATTTTTTGACGTGAAATTGTAAACATGTTGAAGTGGATTTTGAAAATTCTAGAGAGAATTTTAAAAGCTTCAAGAGAAGTTCAACAATTTTGAGAGGGATTTGAAAAGTTTCAATGGGAATGGGAAGAATTGGGACAAAAATTGGAAAATTTTGAAGGGACTTTGAAAAAATTTCAACTGGAATTTTAGCCATTTTTTGACGTGAAATTGTAAACATGTGGACATGGATTTTGAAAATTCTAGAGAGAATTTTAAAAGCTTCAAGAGAATTTCAACAATTTTGAGAGGGATTTGAAAAGTTTCAATGGGAATGGGAAGAATTGGGACAAAAATTGGAAAATTTTTAAGGGACTTTGAAAAAATTTCAACTGGCATTTTAGCCATTTTTTGACGTGAAATTGTAAACATGTTGAAGTGGATTTTGAAAATTCTAGAGAGAATTTTAAAAGCTTCAACAGAATTTCCACAATTTTGAGAGGGATTTGAAAAGTTTCAATGGGCATGGGAAGAATTGGGACAAAAATTGGAAAATTTTTAAGGGACTTTGAAAAAATTTCAACTGGAATTTTAGCAATTTTTTGACGTGAAATTGTAAACATGTTGAAGTGGATTTTGAAAATTCTAGAGAGAATTTTAAAAGCTTCAAGAGAATTTCAACAATTTTGAGAGGGATTTGAAAAGTTTCAATGGGAATGGGAAGAATTGGGACAAAAATTGGAAAATTTTGAAGGGACTTTGAAAAAATTTCAACTGGAATTTTAGCCATTTTTTGACGTGAAATTGTAAACATGTGGACATGGATTTTGAAAATTCTAGAGAGAATTTTAAAAGCTTCAACAGAATTTCAACAATTTTGAGAGGGATTTGAAAAGTTTCAATGGGAATGGGAAGAATTGGGACAAAAATTGGAAAATTTTTAAGGGACTTTGAAAAAATTTCAACTGGAATTTTAGCCATTTTTTGACGTGAAATTGTAAACATGTGGACATGGATTTTGAAAATTCTAGAGAGAATTTTAAAAGCTTCAACAGAATTTCCACAATTTTGAGAGGGATTTGAAAAGTTTCAATGGGAATGGGAAGAATTGGGACAAAAATTGGAAAATTTTTAAGGGACTTTGAAAAAATTTCAACTGAAATTTTAGCCGTTTTT
Organism: Streptopelia decaocto; assembly: GCF_964273445.1. Taxonomy (NCBI): domain Eukaryota; kingdom Metazoa; phylum Chordata; class Aves; order Columbiformes; family Columbidae; genus Streptopelia; species Streptopelia decaocto. Next base: position 79,710 of record NW_028116021.1, read on the forward strand.
TGACGTGAAATTGTAAACATGTGGCCATGGATTTTGAAAAGTCTAGAGAGAATTTTAAAAGCTTCAACAGAATTTCAACAATTTTGAGAGGGATTTGAAAAGTTTCAATGGGAATGGGAAGAATTGGGACAAAAATTGGAAAATTTTGAAGGGACTTTGAAAAAATTTCAACTGGAATTTTAGCCATTTTTTGACGTGAAATTGTAAACATGTGGACATGGATTTTGAAAATTCTAGAGAGAATTTTAAAAGCTTCAACAGATTTTCAACAATTTTGGGAGGGATTTGAAAAGTTTCAATGGGAATGGGAAGAATTGGGACAAAAATTGGAAATTTTTTAAGGGACTTTGAAAAAATTTCAATTGGAATTTTAGCCATTTTTTGACGTGAAATTGTAAACATGTGGACATGGATTTTGAAAATTCTAGAGAGAATTTTAAAAGCTTCAAGAGAATTTCAACAATTTTGAGAGGGATTTGAAAAGTTTCAATGGGAATGGGAAGAATTGGGACAAAAATTGGAAAAATTTTCAGGGACTTTGAAAAAATTTCAACTGGAATTTTAGCAATTTTTTGACGTGAAATTGTAAACATGTGGCCATGGATTTTGAAAATTCTAGAGAGAATTTTAAAAGCTTCAAGAGAATTTCCAGAATTTTGAGAGGGATTTGAAAAGTTTCAATGGGAATGGGAAGAATTGGGACAAAAATTGGAAAATTTTTAAGGGACTTTGAAAAAATTTCAACTGGAATTTTAGCCATTTTTTGACGTGAAATTGTAAACATGTGGACATGGATTTTGAAAATTCTAGAGAGAATTTTAAAAGCTTCAAGAGAATTTCCAGAATTTTGAGAGGGATTTGAAAAGTTTCAATGGGAATGGGAAGAATTGGGACAAAAATTGGAAAATTTTGAAGGGACTTTGAAAAAATTTCAACTGAAATTTTAGCAATTTTTTTATGTGAAATTGTAAACATGTGGACATGGATTTTGAAAATTCTAGAGAGAATTTTAAAAGCTTCAAGAGAATTTCAACAATTTTGAGAGGGATTTGAAAAGTTTCAATGGGAATGGGAAGAATTGGGACAAAAATTGGAAAATTTTTAAGGGACTTTGAAAAAATTTCAACTGGAATTTTAGCCATTTTTTGACGTGAAATTGTAAACATGTGGACATGGATTTTGAAAATTCTAGAGAGAATTTTAAAAGCTTCAAGAGAATTTCCAGAATTTTGAGAGGGATTTGAAAAGTTTCGATGGGCATGGGAAGAATTGGGACAAAAATTGGAAAATTTTTAAGGGACTTTGAAAAAATTTCAACTGGAATTTTAGCAATTTTTTGACGTGAAATTGTAAACATGTTGAAGTGGATTTTGAAAATTCTAGAGAGAATTTTAAAAGCTTCAAGAGAAGTTCAACAATTTTGAGAGGGATTTGAAAAGTTTCAATGGGAATGGGAAGAATTGGGACAAAAATTGGAAAATTTTGAAGGGACTTTGAAAAAATTTCAACTGGAATTTTAGCCATTTTTTGACGTGAAATTGTAAACATGTGGACATGGATTTTGAAAATTCTAGAGAGAATTTTAAAAGCTTCAAGAGAATTTCAACAATTTTGAGAGGGATTTGAAAAGTTTCAATGGGAATGGGAAGAATTGGGACAAAAATTGGAAAATTTTTAAGGGACTTTGAAAAAATTTCAACTGGCATTTTAGCCATTTTTTGACGTGAAATTGTAAACATGTTGAAGTGGATTTTGAAAATTCTAGAGAGAATTTTAAAAGCTTCAACAGAATTTCCACAATTTTGAGAGGGATTTGAAAAGTTTCAATGGGCATGGGAAGAATTGGGACAAAAATTGGAAAATTTTTAAGGGACTTTGAAAAAATTTCAACTGGAATTTTAGCAATTTTTTGACGTGAAATTGTAAACATGTTGAAGTGGATTTTGAAAATTCTAGAGAGAATTTTAAAAGCTTCAAGAGAATTTCAACAATTTTGAGAGGGATTTGAAAAGTTTCAATGGGAATGGGAAGAATTGGGACAAAAATTGGAAAATTTTGAAGGGACTTTGAAAAAATTTCAACTGGAATTTTAGCCATTTTTTGACGTGAAATTGTAAACATGTGGACATGGATTTTGAAAATTCTAGAGAGAATTTTAAAAGCTTCAACAGAATTTCAACAATTTTGAGAGGGATTTGAAAAGTTTCAATGGGAATGGGAAGAATTGGGACAAAAATTGGAAAATTTTTAAGGGACTTTGAAAAAATTTCAACTGGAATTTTAGCCATTTTTTGACGTGAAATTGTAAACATGTGGACATGGATTTTGAAAATTCTAGAGAGAATTTTAAAAGCTTCAACAGAATTTCCACAATTTTGAGAGGGATTTGAAAAGTTTCAATGGGAATGGGAAGAATTGGGACAAAAATTGGAAAATTTTTAAGGGACTTTGAAAAAATTTCAACTGAAATTTTAGCCGTTTTTTGACGTGAAATTGTAAACATGTGGCCATGGATTTTGAAAAGTCTAGAGAGAATTTTAAAAGCTTCAACAGAATTTCAACAATTTTGAGAGGGATTTGAAAAGTTTCAATGGGAATGGGAAGAATTGGGACAAAAATTGGAAAATTTTGAAGGGACTTTGAAAAAATTTCAACTGGAATTTTAGCCATTTTTTGACGTGAAATTGTAAACATGTGGACATGGATTTTGAAAATTCTAGAGAGAATTTTAAAAGCTTCAACAGATTTTCAACAATTTTGGGAGGGATTTGAAAAGTTTCAATGGGAATGGGAAGAATTGGGACAAAAATTGGAAATTTTTTAAGGGACTTTGAAAAAATTTCAATTGGAATTTTAGCCATTTTTTGACGTGAAATTGTAAACATGTGGACATGGATTTTGAAAATTCTAGAGAGAATTTTAAAAGCTTCAAGAGAATTTCAACAATTTTGAGAGGGATTTGAAAAGTTTCAATGGGAATGGGAAGAATTGGGACAAAAATTGGAAAAATTTTCAGGGACTTTGAAAAAATTTCAACTGGAATTTTAGCAATTTTTTGACGTGAAATTGTAAACATGTGGCCATGGATTTTGAAAATTCTAGAGAGAATTTTAAAAGCTTCAAGAGAATTTCCAGAATTTTGAGAGGGATTTGAAAAGTTTCAATGGGAATGGGAAGAATTGGGACAAAAATTGGAAAATTTTTAAGGGACTTTGAAAAAATTTCAACTGGAATTTTAGCCATTTTTTGACGTGAAATTGTAAACATGTGGACATGGATTTTGAAAATTCTAGAGAGAATTTTAAAAGCTTCAAGAGAATTTCCAGAATTTTGAGAGGGATTTGAAAAGTTTCAATGGGAATGGGAAGAATTGGGACAAAAATTGGAAAATTTTGAAGGGACTTTGAAAAAATTTCAACTGAAATTTTAGCAATTTTTTTATGTGAAATTGTAAACATGTGGACATGGATTTTGAAAATTCTAGAGAGAATTTTAAAAGCTTCAAGAGAATTTCAACAATTTTGAGAGGGATTTGAAAAGTTTCAATGGGAATGGGAAGAATTGGGACAAAAATTGGAAAATTTTTAAGGGACTTTGAAAAAATTTCAACTGGAATTTTAGCCGTTTTTTGACGTGAAATTGTAAACATGTGGACATGGATTTTGAAAATTCTAGAGAGAATTTTAAAAGCTTCAAGAGAATTTCAACAATTTTGAGAGGGATTTGAAAAGTTTCAATGGGAATGGGAAGAATTGGGACAAAAATTGGAAAATTTTTAAGGGACTTTGAAAAAATTTCAACTGGCATTTTAGCCATTTTTTGACGTGAAATTGTAAACATGTGGACATGGATTTTGAAAATTCTAGAGAGAATTTTAAAAGCTTCAAGAGAATTTCAACAATTTTGAGAGGGATTTGAAAAGTTTCAATGGGCATGGGAAGAATTGGGACAAAAATTGGAAAATTTTTAAGGGACTTTGAAAAAATTTCAACTGGAATTTTAGCAATTTTTTGACGTGAAATTGTAAACATGTGGACATGGATTTTGAAAAGTCTAGAGAGAATTTTAAAAGCTTCAACAGAATTTCAACAATTTTGAGAGGGATTTGAAAAGTTTCAATGGGAATGGGAAGAATTGGGACAAAAATTGGAAAATTTTTAAGGGACTTTGAAAAAATTTCAACTGGAATTTTAGCAATTTTTTGACGTGAAATTGTAAACATGTGGCCATGGATTTTGAAAATTCTAGAGAGAATTTTAAAAGCTTCAAGAGAATTTCAACAATTTTGAGAGGGATTTGAAAAGTTTCAATGGGAATGGGAAGAATTGGGACAAAAATTGGAAAATTTTTAAGGGACTTTGAAAAAATTTCAACTGAAATTTTAGCCATTTTTTTATGTGAAATTGTAAACATGTGGCCATGGATTTTGAAAATTCTAGAGAGAATTTTAAAAGCTTCAAGAGAATTTCAACAATTTTGAGAGGGATTTGAAAAGTTTCAATGGGAATGGGAAGAATTGGGACAAAAATTGGAAAAATTTTCAGGGACTTTGAAAAAATTTCAACTGGAATTTTAGCAATTTTTTGACGTGAAATTGTAAACATGTGGACATGGATTTTGAAAATTCTAGAGAGAATTTTAAAAGCTTCAAGAGAATTTCAACAATTTTGAGAGGGATTTGAAAAGTTTCAATGGGAATGGGAAGAATTGGGACAAAAATTGGAAAATTTTTAAGGGACTTTGAAAAAATTTCAACTGGAATTTTAGCCATTTTTTGACGTGAAATTGTAAACATGTGGACATGGATTTTGAAAATTCTAGAGAGAATTTTAAAAGCTTCAAGAGAATTTCCAGAATTTTGAGAGGGATTTGAAAAGTTTCAATGGGCATGGGAAGAATTGGGACAAAAATTGGAAAATTTTTAAGGGACTTTGAAAAAATTTCAACTGGAATTTTAGCAATTTTTTGACGTGAAATTGTAAACATGTTGAAGTGGATTTTGAAAATTCTAGAGAGAATTTTAAAAGCTTCAAGAGAATTTCAACAATTTTGAGAGGGATTTGAAAAGTTTCAATGGGAATGGGAAGAATTGGGACAAAAATTGGAAAATTTTGAAGGGACTTTGAAAAAATTTCAACTGGAATTTTAGCCATTTTTTGACGTGAAATTGTAAACATGTGGACATGGATTTTGAAAATTCTAGAGAGAATTTTAAAAGCTTCAAGAGAATTTCAACAATTTTGAGAGGGATTTGAAAAGTTTCAATGGGAATGGGAAGAATTGGGACGAAAATTGGAAAATTTTTAAGGGACTTTGAAAAAATTTCAACTGGCATTTTAGCCATTTTTTGACGTGAAATTGTAAACATGTTGAAGTGGATTTTGAAAATTCTAGAGAGAATTTTAAAAGCTTCAAGAGAATTTCAACAATTTTGAGAGGGATTTGAAAAGTTTCAATGGGAATGGGAAGAATTGGGACAAAAATTGGAAAATTTTGAAGGGACTTTGAAAAAATTTCAACTGGAATTTTAGCCATTTTTTGACGTGAAATTGTAAACATGTGGACATGGATTTTGAAAATTCTAGAGAGAATTTTAAAAGCTTCAAGAGAATTTCAACAATTTTGAGAGGGATTTGAAAAGTTTCAATGGGAATGGGAAGAATTGGGACGAAAATTGGAAAATTTTTAAGGGACTTTGAAAAAATTTCAACTGGCATTTTAGCCATTTTTTGACGTGAAATTGTAAACATGTTGAAGTGGATTTTGAAAATTCTAGAGAGAATTTTAAAAGCTTCAAGAGAATTTCCACAATTTTGAGAGGGATTTGAAAAGTTTCAATGGGCATGGGAAGAATTGGGACAAAAATTGGAAAATTTTTAAGGGACTTTGAAAAAATTTCAACTGGAATTTTAGCAATTTTTTGACGTGAAATTGTAAACATGTTGAAGTGGATTTTGAAAATTCTAGAGAGAATTTTAAAAGCTTCAAGAGAATTTCAACAATTTTGAGAGGGATTTGAAAAGTTTCAATGGGAATGGGAAGAATTGGGACAAAAATTGGAAAATTTTTAAGGGACTTTGAAAAAATTTCAACTGGAATTTTAGCCGTTTTTTGACGTGAAATTGTAAACATGTGGACATGGATTTTGAAAATTCTAGAGAGAATTTTAAAAGCTTCAAGAGAATTTCAACAATTTTGAGAGGGATTTGAAAAGTTTCAATGGGAATGGGAAGAATTGGGACAAAAATTGGAAAATTTTTAAGGGACTTTGAAAAAATTTCAACTGGCATTTTAGCCATTTTTTGACGTGAAATTGTAAACATGTGGACATGGATTTTGAAAATTCTAGAGAGAATTTTAAAAGCTTCAAGAGAATTTCAACAATTTTGAGAGGGATTTGAAAAGTTTCAATGGGAATGGGAAGAATTGGGACAAAAATTGGAAAATTTTTAAGGGACTTTGAAAAAATTTCAACTGGCATTTTAGCCATTTTTTGACGTGAAATTGTAAACATGTGGACATGGATTTTGAAAATTCTAGAGAGAATTTTAAAAGCTTCAACAGAATTTCAACAATTTTGAGAGGGATTTGAAAAGTTTCAATGGGCATGGGAAGAATTGGGACAAAAATTGGAAAATTTTTAAGGGACTTTGAAAAAATTTCAACTGGAATTTTAGCAATTTTTTGACGTGAAATTGTAAACATGTTGAAGTGGATTTTGAAAATTCTAGAGAGAATTTTAAAAGCTTCAAGAGAATTTCAACAATTTTGAGAGGGATTTGAAAAGTTTCAATGGGAATGGGAAGAATTGGGACAAAAATTGGAAAATTTTTAAGGGACTTTGAAAAAATTTCAACTGGAATTTTAGCCGTTTTTTGACGTGAAATTGTAAACATGTGGACATGGATTTTGAAAATTCTAGAGAGAATTTTAAAAGCTTCAACAGAATTTCAACAATTTTGAGAGGGATTTGAAAAGTTTCAATGGGAATGGGAAGAATTGGGACAAAAATTGGAAAATTTTTAAGGGACTTTGAAAAAATTTCAACTGGAATTTTAGCCATTTTTTGACGTGAAATTGTAAACATGTGGACATGGATTTTGAAAATTCTAGAGAGAATTTTAAAAGCTTCAAGAGAATTTCCAGAATTTTGAGAGGGATTTGAAAAGTTTCAATGGGAATGGGAAGAATTGGGACAAAAATTGGAAAATTTTTAAGGGACTTTGAAAAAATTTCAACTGGAATTTTAGCCATTTTTTGACGTGAAATTGTAAACATGTGGACATGGATTTTGAAAATTCTAGAGAGAATTTTAAAAGCTTCAAGAGAATTTCAACAATTTTGAGAGGGATTTGAAAAGTTTCAATGGGAATGGGAAGAATTGGGACAAAAATTGGAAAATTTTTAAGGGACTTTGAAAAAATTTCAACTGGAATTTTAGCCGTTTTTTGACGTGAAATTGTAAACATGTTGACATGGATTTTGAAAATTCTAGAGAGAATTTTAAAAGCTTCAAGAGAATTTCAACAATTTTGAGAGGGATTTGAAAAGTTTCAATGGGAATGGGAAGAATTGGGACAAAAATTGGAAAATTTTTCAGGGACTTTGAAAAAATTTCAACTGGAATTTTAGCCATTTTTTGACGTGAAATTGTAAACATGTGGACATGGATTTTGAAAATTCTAGAGAGAATTTTAAAAGCTTCAAGAGAATTTCAACAATTTTGAGAGGGATTTGAAAAGTTTCAATGGGAATGGGAAGAATTGGGACAAAAATTGGAAAAATTTTCAGGGACTTTGAAAAAATTTCAACTGGAATTTTAGCAATTTTTTGACGTGAAATTGTAAACATGTGGACATGGATTTTGAAAATTCTAGAGAGAATTTTAAAAGCTTCAAGAGAATTTCAACAATTTTGAGAGGGATTTGAAAAGTTTCAATGGGAATGGGAAGAATTGGGACAAAAATTGGAAAATTTTGAAGGGACTTTGAAAAAATTTCAACTGGCATTTTAGCCATTTTTTGACGTGAAATTGTAAACATGTTGAAGTGGATTTTGAAAATTCTAGAGAGAATTTTAAAAGCTTCAACAGAATTTCCACAATTTTGAGAGGGATTTGAAAAGTTTCAATGGTCATGGGAAGAATTGGGACAAAAATTGGAAAATTTTTAAGGGACTTTGAAAAAATTTCAACTGGAATTTTAGCCATTTTTTGACGTGAAATTGTAAACATGTGGACATGGATTTTGAAAATTCTAGAGAGAATTTTAAAAGCTTCAAGAGAATTTCCAGAATTTTGAGAGGGATTTGAAAAGTTTCAATGGGAATGGGAAGAATTGGGACAAAAATTGGAAAATTTTTAAGGGACTTTGAAAAAATTTCAACTGAAATTTTAGCAATTTTTTTATGTGAAATTGTAAACATGTGGACATGGATTTTGAAAATTCTAGAGAGAATTTTAAAAGCTTCAAGAGAATTTCAACAATTTTGAGAGGGATTTGAAAAGTTTCAATGGGAATGGGAAGAATTGGGACAAAAATTGGAAAATTTTTAAGGGACTTTGAAAAAATTTCAACTGGAATTTTAGCCGTTTTTTGACGTGAAATTGTAAACATGTTGACATGGATTTTGAAAATTCTAGAGAGAATTTTAAAAGCTTCAAGAGAATTTCAACAATTTTGAGAGGGATTTGAAAAGTTTCAATGGGAATGGGAAGAATTGGGACAAAAATTGGAAAATTTTTAAGGGACTTTGAAAAAATTTCAACTGGAATTTTAGCCATTTTTTGACGTGAAATTGTAAACATGTGGCCATGGATTTTGAAAATTCTAGAGAGAATTTTAAAAGCTTCAACAGAATTTCAACAATTTTGAGAGGGATTTGAAAAGTTTCAATGGGAATGGGAAGAATTGGGACAAAAATTGGAAAATTTTTAAGGGACTTTGAAAAAATTTCAACTGGAATTTTAGCCATTTTTTGACGTGAAATTGTAAACATGTGGACATGGATTTTGAAAATTCTAGAGAGAATTTTAAAAGCTTCAAGAGAATTTCAACAATTTTGAGAGGGATTTGAAAAGTTTCAATGGGAATGGGAAGAATTGGGACAAAAATTGGAAAATTTTTAAGGGACTTTGAAAAAATTTCAACTGGAATTTTAGCCATTTTTTGACGTGAAATTGTAAACATGTGGACATGGATTTTGAAAATTCTAGAGAGAATTTTAAAAGCTTCAAGAGAATTTCCAGAATTTTGAGAGGGATTTGAAAAGTTTCGATGGGCATGGGAAGAATTGGGACAAAAATTGGAAAATTTTTAAGGGACTTTGAAAAAATTTCAACTGGAATTTTAGCAATTTTTTGACGTGAAATTGTAAACATGTTGAAGTGGATTTTGAAAATTCTAGAGAGAATTTTAAAAGCTTCAAGAGAAGTTCAACAATTTTGAGAGGGATTTGAAAAGTTTCAATGGGAATGGGAAGAATTGGGACAAAAATTGGAAAATTTTGAAGGGACTTTGAAAAAATTTCAACTGGAATTTTAGCCATTTTTTGACGTGAAATTGTAAACATGTGGACATGGATTTTGAAAATTCTAGAGAGAATTTTAAAAGCTTCAAGAGAATTTCAACAATTTTGAGAGGGATTTGAAAAGTTTCAATGGGAATGGGAAGAATTGGGACAAAAATTGGAAAATTTTTAAGGGACTTTGAAAAAATTTCAACTGGCATTTTAGCCATTTTTTGACGTGAAATTGTAAACATGTTGAAGTGGATTTTGAAAATTCTAGAGAGAATTTTAAAAGCTTCAACAGAATTTCCACAATTTTGAGAGGGATTTGAAAAGTTTCAATGGGCATGGGAAGAATTGGGACAAAAATTGGAAAATTTTTAAGGGACTTTGAAAAAATTTCAACTGGAATTTTAGCAATTTTTTGACGTGAAATTGTAAACATGTTGAAGTGGATTTTGAAAATTCTAGAGAGAATTTTAAAAGCTTCAAGAGAATTTCAACAATTTTGAGAGGGATTTGAAAAGTTTCAATGGGAATGGGAAGAATTGGGACAAAAATTGGAAAATTTTGAAGGGACTTTGAAAAAATTTCAACTGGAATTTTAGCCATTTTTTGACGTGAAATTGTAAACATGTGGACATGGATTTTGAAAATTCTAGAGAGAATTTTAAAAGCTTCAACAGAATTTCAACAATTTTGAGAGGGATTTGAAAAGTTTCAATGGGAATGGGAAGAATTGGGACAAAAATTGGAAAATTTTTAAGGGACTTTGAAAAAATTTCAACTGGAATTTTAGCCGTTTTTTGACGTGAAATTGTAAACATGTGGACATGGATTTTGAAAATTCTAGAGAGAATTTTAAAAGCTTCAAGAGAATTTCAACAATTTTGAGAGGGATTTGAAAAGTTTCAATGGGAATGGGAAGAATTGGGACAAAAATTGGAAAATTTTTAAGGGACTTTGAAAAAATTTCAACTGGAATTTTAGCCATTTTTTGACGTGAAATTGTAAACATGTGGACATGGATTTTGAAAATTCTAGAGAGAATTTTAAAAGCTTCAAGAGAATTTCCACAATTTTGAGAGGGATTTGAAAAGTTTCAATGGGAATGGGAAGAATTGGGACAAAAATTGGAAAAATTTTCAGGGACTTGGAAAAAATTTCAACTGGAATTTTAGCCATTTTTTGACGTGAAATTGTAAACATGTGGACATGGATTTTGAAAATTCTAGAGAGAATTTTAAAAGCTTCAAGAGAATTTCAACAATTTTGAGAGGGATTTGAAAAGTTTCAATGGGCATGGGAAGAATTGGGACAAAAATTGGAAAATTTTTAAGGGACTTTGAAAAAATTTCAACTGGAATTTTAGCAATTTTTTGACGTGAAATTGTAAACATGTTGAAGTGGATTTTGAAAATTCTAGAGAGAATTTTAAAAGCTTCAAGAGAATTTCAAGAATTTTGAGAGGGATTTGAAAAGTTTCAATGGGAATGGGAAGAATTGGGACAAAAATTGGAAAATTTTGAAGGGACTTTGAAAAAATTTCAACTGGAATTTTAGCCATTTTTTGACGTGAAATTGTAAACATGTGGACATGGATTTTGAAAATTCTAGAGAGAATTTTAAAAGCTTCAACAGAATTTCAACAATTTTGAGAGGGATTTGAAAAGTTTCAATGGGAATGGGAAGAATTGGGACAAAAATTGGAAAATTTTTAAGGGACTTTGAAAAAATTTCAACTGGAATTTTAGCCGTTTTTTGACGTGAAATTGTAAACATGTGGACATGGATTTTGAAAATTCTAGAGAGAATTTTAAAAGCTTCAAGAGAATTTCCAGAATTTTGAGAGGGATTTGAAAAGTTTCAATGGGAATGGGAAGAATTGGGACAAAAATTGGAAAATTTTTAAGGGACTTTGAAAAAATTTCAACTGGAATTTTAGCCATTTTTTGACGTGAAATTGTAAACATGTGGACATGGATTTTGAAAATTCTAGAGAGAATTTTAAAAGCTTCAAGAGAATTTCTACAATTTTGAGAGGGATTTGAAAAGTTTCAATGGGAATGGGAAGAATTGGGACAAAAATTGGAAAAATTTTCAGGGACTTGGAAAAAATTTCAACTGGAATTTTAGCCATTTTTTGACGTGAAATTGTAAACATGTGGACATGGATTTTGAAAATTCTAGAGAGAATTTTAAAAGCTTCAAGAGAATTTCAACAATTTTGAGAGGGATTTGAAAAGTTTCAATGGGAATGGGAAGAATTGGGACAAAAATTGGAAAATTTTGAAGGGACTTTGAAAAAATTTCAACTGGAATTTTAGCCGTTTTTTGACGTGAAATTGTAAACATGTTGACATGGATTTTGAAAATTCTAGAGAGAATTTTAAAAGCTTCAAGAGAATTTCAACAATTTTGAGAGGGATTTGAAAAGTTTCAATGGGAATGGGAAGAATTGGGACAAAAATTGGAAAAATTTTCAGGGACTTTGAAAAAATTTCAACTGGAATTTTAGCCATTTTTTTATGTGAAATTGTAAACATGTGGACATGGATTTTGAAAATTGTAGAGAGAATTTTAAAAGCTTCAAGAGAATTTCAACAATTTTGAGAGGGATTTGAAAAGTTTCAATGGGAATGGGAAGAATTGGGACAAAAATTGGAAAATTTTTAAGGGACTTTGAAAAAATTTCAACTGGAATTTTAGCCATTTTTTGACGTGAAATTGTAAACATGTGGACATGGATTTTGAAAATTCTAGAGAGAATTTTAAAAGCTTCAAGAGAATTTCCAGAATTTTGAGAGGGATTTGAAAAGTTTCAATGGGCATGGGAAGAATTGGGACAAAAATTGGAAAATTTTTAAGGGACTTTGAAAAAATTTCAACTGGAATTTTAGCAATTTTTTGACGTGAAATTGTAAACATGTTGAAGTGGATTTTGAAAATTCTAGAGAGAATTTTAAAAGCTTCAAGAGAATTTCAACAATTTTGAGAGGGATTTGAAAAGTTTCAATGGGAATGGGAAGAATTGGGACAAAAATTGGAAAATTTTGAAGGGACTTTGAAAAAATTTCAACTGGCATTTTAGCCATTTTTTGACGTGAAATAGTAAACATGTTGAAGTGGATTTTGAAAATTCTAGAGAGAATTTTAAAAGCTTCAACAGAATTTCCACAATTTTGAGAGGGATTTGAAAAGTTTCAATGGGCATGGGAAGAATTGGGACAAAAATTGGAAAATTTTTAAGGGACTTTGAAAAAATTTCAACTGGAATTTTAGCAATTTTTTGACGTGAAATTGTAAACATGTTGAAGTGGATTTTGAAAATTCTAGAGAGAATTTTAAAAGCTTCAAGAGAATTTCCAGAATTTTGAGAGGGATTTGAAAAGTTTCAATGGGAATGGGAAGAATTGGGACAAAAATTGGAAAATTTTTAAGGGACTTTGAAAAAATTTCAACTGGAATTTTAGCCGTTTTTTGACGTGAAATTGTAAACATGTGGACATGGATTTTGAAAATTCTAGAGAGAATTTTAAAAGCTTCAACAGAATTTCAACAATTTTGAGAGGGATTTGAAAAGTTTCAATGGGAATGGGAAGAATTGGGACAAAAATTGGAAAATTTTTAAGGGACTTTGAAAAAATTTCAACTGGAATTTTAGCCATTTTTTGACGTGAAATTGTAAACATGTGGACATGGATTTTGAAAATTCTAGAGAGAATTTTAAAAGCTTCAAGAGAATTTCCAGAATTTTGAGAGGGATTTGAAAAGTTTCAATGGGCATGGGAAGAATTGGGACAAAAATTGGAAAATTTTTAAGGGACTTTGAAAAAATTTCAACTGGAATTTTAGCAATTTTTTGACGTGAAATTGTAAACATGTTGAAGTGGATTTTGAAAATTCTAGAGAGAATTTTAAAAGCTTCAAGAGAATTTCAACAATTTTGAGAGGGATTTGAAAAGTTTCAATGGGAATGGGAAGAATTGGGACAAAAATTGGAAAATTTTTAAGGGACTTTGAAAAAATTTCAACTGGAATTTTAGCCATTTTTTGACGTGAAATTGTAAACATGTTGAAGTGGATTTTGAAAATTCTAGAGAGAATTTTAAAAGCTTCAACAGAATTTCAACCATTTTGAGAGGGATTTGAAAAGTTTCAATGGGAATGGGAAGAATTGGGACAAAAATTGGAAAATTTTTAAGGGACTTTGAAAAAATTTCAACTGGAATTTTAGCCGTTTTTTGACGTGAAATTGTAAACATGTGGACATGGATTTTGAAAATTCTAGAGAGAATTTTAAAAGCTTCAACAGAATTTCAACAATTTTGAGAGGGATTTGAAAAGTTTCAATGGGAATGGGAAGAATTGGGACAAAAATTGGAAAATTTTTAAGGGACTTTGAAAAAATTTCAACTGGAATTTTAGCAATTTTTTGACGTGAAATTGTAAACATGTGGACATGGATTTTGAAAATTCTAGAGAGAATTTTAAAAGCTTCAACAGAATTTCAACAATTTTGAGAGGGATTTGAAAAGTTTCAATGGGAATGGGAAGAATTGGGACAAAAATTGGAAAATTTTTAAGGGACTTTGAAAAAATTTCAACTGGCATTTTAGCCATTTTTTGACGTGAAATTGTAAACATGTGGACATGGATTTTGAAAATTCTAGAGAGAATTTTAAAAGCTTCAAGAGAATTTCCAGAATTTTGAGAGGGATTTGAAAAGTTTCAATGGGAATGGGAAGAATTGGGACAAAAATTGGAAAATTTTTAAGGGACTTTGAAAAAATTTCAACTGGAATTTTAGCCATTTTTTGACGTGAAATTGTAAACATGTGGACATGGATTTTGAAAATTCTAGAGAGAATTTTAAAAGCTTCAAGAGAATTTCAACAATTTTGAGAGGGATTTGAAAAGTTTCAATGGGAATGGGAAGAATTGGGACAAAAATTGGAAAATTTTTAAGGGACTTTGAAAAAATTTCAACTGGAATTTTAGCCGTTTTTTGACGTGAAATTGTAAACATGTGGACATGGATTTTGAAAATTCTAGAGAGAATTTTAAAAGCTTCAAGAGAATTTCAACAATTTTGAGAGGGATTTGAAAAGTTTCAATGGGAATGGGAAGAATTGGGACAAAAATTGGAAAATTTTTAAGGGACTTTGAAAAAATTTCAACTGGAATTTTAGCCATTTTTTGACGTGAAATTGTAAACATGTGGACATGGATTTTGAAAATTCTAGAGAGAATTTTAAAAGCTTCAAGAGAATTTCAACAATTTTGAGAGGGATTTGAAAAGTTTCAATGGGAATGGGAAGAATTGGGACGAAAATTGGAAAATTTTTAAGGGACTTTGAAAAAATTTCAACTGGAATTTTAGCCATTTTTTGACGTGAAATTGTAAACATGTGGACATGGATTTTGAAAATTCTAGAGAGAATTTTAAAAGCTTCAACAGAATTTCCACAATTTTGAGAGGGATTTGAAAAGTTTCAATGGGCATGGGAAGAATTGGGACAAAAATTGGAAAATTTTTGAGGGACTTTGAAAAAATTTCAACTGGAATTTTAGCCGTTTTTTGACGTGAAATTGTAAACATGTTGAAGTGGATTTTGAAAATTCTAGAGAGAATTTTAAAAGCTTCAAGAGAATTTCAACAATTTTGAGAGGGATTTGAAAAGTTTCAATGGGAATGGGAAGAATTGGGACAAAAATTGGAAAATTTTTAAGGGACTTTGAAAAAATTTCAACTGGAATTTTAGCCATTTTTTGACGTGAAATTGTAAACATGTGGACATGGATTTTGAAAATTCTAGAGAGAATTTTAAAAGCTTCAAGAGAATTTCAACAATTTTGAGAGGGATTTGAAAAGTTTCAATGGGAATGGGAAGAATTGGGACAAAAATTGGAAAATTTTTAAGGGACTTTGAAAAAATTTCAACTGGCATTTTAGCCATTTTTTGACGTGAAATTGTAAACATGTTGAAGTGGATTTTGAAAATTCTAGAGAGAATTTTAAAAGCTTCAACAGAATTTCCACAATTTTGAGAGGGATTTGAAAAGTTTCAATGGGCATGGGAAGAATTGGGACAAAAATTGGAAAATTTTTAAGGGACTTTGAAAAAATTTCAACTGGAATTTTAGCAATTTTTTGACGTGAAATTGTAAACATGTTGAAGTGGATTTTGAAAATTCTAGAGAGAATTTTAAAAGCTTCAAGAGAATTTCCAGAATTTTGAGAGGGATTTGAAAAGTTTCAATGGGAATGGGAAGAATTGGGACAAAAATTGGAAAATTTTTAAGGGACTTTGAAAAAATTTCAACTGGAATTTTAGCCGTTTTTTGACGTGAAATTGTAAACATGTGGACATGGATTTTGAAAATTCTAGAGAGAATTTTAAAAGCTTCAAGAGAATTTCAACAATTTTGAGAGGGATTTGAAAAGTTTCAATGGGAATGGGAAGAATTGGGACCAAAATTGGAAAATTTTTAAGGGACTTTGAAAAAATTTCAACTGGAATTTTAGCCATTTTTTGACGTGAAATTGTAAACATGTGGACATGGATTTTGAAAATTCTAGAGAGAATTTTAAAAGCTTCAACAGAATTTCAACAATTTTGAGAGGGATTTGAAAAGTTTCAATGGGAATGGGAAGAATTGGGACAAAAATTGGAAAATTTTTAAGGGACTTTGAAAAAATTTTCAACTGGAATTTTAGCCATTTTTTGACGTGAAATTGTAAACATGTGGACATGGATTTTGAAATTCTAGAGAGAATTTTAAAAGCTTCAACAGAATTTCCAGAATTTTGAGAGGGATTTGAAAAGTTTCAATGGGCATGGGAAGAATTGGGACAAAAATTGGAAAATTTTTAAGGGACTTTGAAAAATTTCAACTGGAATTTTAGCAATTTTTTGACGTGAAATTGTAAACATGTTGAAGTGGATTTTGAAAATTCTAGAGAGAATTTTAAAAGCTTCAACAGAATTTCAACAATTTTGAGAGGGATTTGAAAAGTTTCAATGGGAATGGGAAGAATTGGACAAAAATTGGAAATTTTTAAGGGACTTTGAAAAAATTTCAACTGGAATTTTAGCCGTTTTTTGACGTGAAATTGTAAACATGTGGACATGGATTTTGAAAATTCTAGAGAGAATTTAAAAGCTTCAACAGAATTTCAACAATTTTGAGAGGGATTTGAAAAGTTTCAATGGGAATGGGAAGAATTGGGACAAAAATTGGAAATTTTTAAGGGACTTTGAAAAAATTTCAACTGGAATTTTAGCCATTTTTTGACGTGAAATTGTAAACATGTGGACATGGATTTGAAAATTCTAGAGAGAATTTTAAAAGCTTCAAGAGAATTTCAACAATTTTGAGAGGGATTTGAAAAGTTTCAATGGGAATGGGAAGAATTGGGACGAAAATTGGAAAATTTTTAAGGGACTTTGAAAAAATTTCAACTGGAATTTTAGCCATTTTTTGACGTGAAATTGTAAACATGTGGACATGGATTTTGAAAATTCTAGAGAGAATTTTAAAAGCTTCAACAGAATTTCCACAATTTTGAGAGGGATTTGAAAAGTTTCAATGGGCATGGGAAGAATTGGACAAAAATTGGAAAATTTTTGAGGGACTTTGAAAAATTTCAACTGGAATTTTAGCCGTTTTTGACGTGAAATTGTAAACATGTTGAAGTGGATTTTGAAAATTCTAGAGAGAATTTTAAAAGCTTCAAGAGAATTTCAACAATTTTGAGAGGGATTTGAAAAGTTTCAATGGGAATGGGAAGAATTGGGACAAAAATTGGAAAATTTTTAAGGGACTTTGAAAAATTTCAACTGGAATTTTAGCCATTTTTTGACGTGAAATTGTAAACATGTGGACATGGATTTTGAAAATTCTAGAGAGAATTTTAAAAGCTTCAAGAGAATTTCAACAATTTTGAGAGGGATTTGAAAAGTTTCAATGGGAATGGGAAGAATTGGGACAAAAATTGGAAAATTTTTAAGGGACTTTGAAAAAATTTCAACTGGCATTTTAGCCATTTTTTGACGTGAAATTGTAAACATGTTGAAGTGGATTTTGAAAATTCTAGAGAGAATTTTAAAAGCTTCAACAGAATTTCCACAATTTTGAGAGGGATTTGAAAAGTTTCAATGGGCATGGGAAGAATTGGGACAAAAATTGGAAAATTTTTAAGGGACTTTGAAAAAATTTCAACTGGAATTTTAGCAATTTTTTGACGTGAAATTGTAAACATGTTGAAGTGGATTTTGAAAATTCTAGAGAGAATTTTAAAAGCTTCAAGAGAATTTCAACAATTTTGAGAGGGATTTGAAAAGTTTCAATGGGAATGGGAAGAATTGGGACAAAAATTGGAAAATTTTTAAGGGACTTTGAAAAAATTTCAACTGGAATTTTAGCCGTTTTTTGACGTGAAATTGTAAACATGTGGACATGGATTTTGAAAATTCTAGAGAGAATTTTAAAAGCTTCAAGAGAATTTCAACAATTTTGAGAGGGATTTGAAAAGTTTCAATGGGAATGGGAAGAATTGGGACAAAAATTGGAAAATTTTTAAGGGACTTTGAAAAAATTTCAACTGGAATTTTAGCCATTTTTTGACGTGAAATTGTAAACATGTGGACATGGATTTTGAAAATTCTAGAGAGAATTTTAAAAGCTTCAACAGAATTTCAACAATTTTGAGAGGGATTTGAAAAGTTTCAATGGGAATGGGAAGAATTGGGACAAAAATTGGAAAATTTTTAAGGGACTTTGAAAAAATTTCAACTGGAATTTTAGCCATTTTTTGACGTGAAATTGTAAACATGTGGACATGGATTTTGAAAATTCTAGAGAGAATTTTAAAAGCTTCAACAGAATTTCCAGAATTTTGAGAGGGATTTGAAAAGTTTCAATGGGCATGGGAAGAATTGGGACAAAAATTGGAAAATTTTTAAGGGACTTTGAAAAAATTTCAACTGGAATTTTAGCAATTTTTTGACGTGAAATTGTAAACATGTTGAAGTGGATTTTGAAAATTCTAGAGAGAATTTTAAAAGCTTCAACAGAATTTCAACAATTTTGAGAGGGATTTGAAAAGTTTCAATGGGAATGGGAAGAATTGGGACAAAAATTGGAAAATTTTTAAGGGACTTTGAAAAAATTTCAACTGGAATTTTAGCCGTTTTTTGACGTGAAATTGTAAACATGTGGACATGGATTTTGAAAATTCTAGAGAGAATTTTAAAAGCTTCAACAGAATTTCAACAATTTTGAGAGGGATTTGAAAAGTTTCAATGGGAATGGGAAGAATTGGGACAAAAATTGGAAAATTTTTAAGGGACTTTGAAAAAATTTCAACTGGAATTTTAGCCATTTTTTGACGTGAAATTGTAAACATGTGGACATGGATTTTGAAAATTCTAGAGAGAATTTTAAAAGCTTCAAGAGAATTTCAACAATTTTGAGAGGGATTTGAAAAGTTTCAATGGGAATGGGAAGAATTGGGACGAAAATTGGAAAATTTTTAAGGGACTTTGAAAAAATTTCAACTGGAATTTTAGCCATTTTTTGACGTGAAATTGTAAACATGTGGACATGGATTTTGAAAATTCTAGAGAGAATTTTAAAAGCTTCAACAGAATTTCCACAATTTTGAGAGGGATTTGAAAAGTTTCAATGGGCATGGGAAGAATTGGGACAAAAATTGGAAAATTTTTGAGGGACTTTGAAAAAATTTCAACTGGAATTTTAGCCGTTTTTTGACGTGAAATTGTAAACATGTTGAAGTGGATTTTGAAAATTCTAGAGAGAATTTTAAAAGCTTCAAGAGAATTTCAACAATTTTGAGAGGGATTTGAAAAGTTTCAATGGGAATGGGAAGAATTGGGACAAAAATTGGAAAATTTTTAAGGGACTTTGAAAAAATTTCAACTGGAATTTTAGCCATTTTTTGACGTGAAATTGTAAACATGTGGACATGGATTTTGAAAATTCTAGAGAGAATTTTAAAAGCTTCAAGAGAATTTCAACAATTTTGAGAGGGATTTGAAAAGTTTCAATGGGAATGGGAAGAATTGGGACAAAAATTGGAAAATTTTTAAGGGACTTTGAAAAAATTTCAACTGGCATTTTAGCCATTTTTTGACGTGAAATTGTAAACATGTTGAAGTGGATTTTGAAAATTCTAGAGAGAATTTTAAAAGCTTCAACAGAATTTCCACAATTTTGAGAGGGATTTGAAAAGTTTCAATGGGCATGGGAAGAATTGGGACAAAAATTGGAAAATTTTTAAGGGACTTTGAAAAAATTTCAACTGGAATTTTAGCAATTTTTTGACGTGAAATTGTAAACATGTTGAAGTGGATTTTGAAAATTCTAGAGAGAATTTTAAAAGCTTCAAGAGAATTTCAACAATTTTGAGAGGGATTTGAAAAGTTTCAATGGGAATGGGAAGAATTGGGACAAAAATTGGAAAATTTTTAAGGGACTTTGAAAAAATTTCAACTGGAATTTTAGCCGTTTTTTGACGTGAAATTGTAAACATGTGGACATGGATTTTGAAAATTCTAGAGAGAATTTTAAAAGCTTCAAGAGAATTTCAACAATTTTGAGAGGGATTTGAAAAGTTTCAATGGGAATGGGAAGAATTGGGACAAAAATTGGAAAATTTTTAAGGGACTTTGAAAAAATTTCAACTGGAATTTTAGCCATTTTTTGACGTGAAATTGTAAACATGTGGACATGGATTTTGAAAATTCTAGAGAGAATTTTAAAAGCTTCAACAGAATTTCAACAATTTTGAGAGGGATTTGAAAAGTTTCAATGGGAATGGGAAGAATTGGGACAAAAATTGGAAAATTTTTAAGGGACTTTGAAAAAATTTCAACTGGAATTTTAGCCATTTTTTGACGTGAAATTGTAAACATGTGGACATGGATTTTGAAAATTCTAGAGAGAATTTTAAAGCTTCAACAGAATTTCCAGAATTTTGAGAGGGATTTGAAAAGTTTCAATGGGCATGGGAAGAATTGGGACAAAAATTGGAAATTTTTAAGGGACTTTGAAAAAATTTCAACTGGAATTTTAGCAATTTTTTGACGTGAAATTGTAAACATGTTGAAGTGGATTTTGAAAATTCTAGAGAGAATTTTAAAAGCTTCAACAGAATTTCAACAATTTTGAGAGGGATTTGAAAAGTTTCAATGGGAATGGGAAGAATTGGGACAAAATTGGAAAATTTTTAAGGGACTTTGAAAAAATTTCAACTGGAATTTTAGCCGTTTTTTGACGTGAAATTGTAAACATGTGGACATGGATTTTGAAAATTCTAGAGAGAATTTTAAAAGCTTCAACAGAATTTCAACAATTTTGAGAGGGATTTGAAAAGTTTCAATGGGAATGGGAAGAATTGGGACAAAAATTGGAAAATTTTTAAGGGACTTTGAAAAAATTTCAACTGGAATTTTAGCCATTTTTTGACGTGAAATTGTAAACATGTGGACATGGATTTTGAAAATTCTAGAGAGATTTTAAAAGCTTCAAGAGAATTTCAACAATTTTGAGAGGGATTTGAAAAGTTTCAATGGGAATGGGAAGAATTGGGACGAAAATTGGAAAATTTTTAAGGGACTTTGAAAAATTTCAACTGGAATTTTAGCCATTTTTTGACGTGAAATTGTAAACATGTGGACATGGATTTTGAAAATTCTAGAGAGAATTTTAAAAGCTTCAACAGAATTTCCACAATTTTGAGAGGGATTTGAAAAGTTTCAATGGGCATGGGAAGAATTGGGACAAAAATTGGAAAATTTTTGAGGGACTTTGAAAAAATTTCAACTGGAATTTTAGCCGTTTTTTGACGTGAAATTGTAAACATGTTGAAGTGGATTTTGAAAATTCTAGAGAGAATTTTAAAAGCTTCAGAGAATTTCAACAATTTGAGAGGATTTGAAAAGTTTCAATGGGAATGGGAAGAATTGGGACAAAAATTGGAAAATTTTTAAGGGACTTTGAAAAAATTTCAACTGGAATTTTAGCCATTTTTTGACGTGAAATTGTAAACATGTGGACATGGATTTTGAAAATTCTAGAGAGAATTTTAAAAGCTTCAGAGAATTTCAACAATTTTGAGAGGGATTGAAAAGTTTCAATGGAATGGGAAGAATTGGGACAAAAATTGGAAAATTTTTAAGGGACTTTGAAAAATTTCAACTGGCATTTTAGCCATTTTTTGACGTGAAATTGTAAACATGTTGAAGTGGATTTTGAAAATTCTAGAGAGATTTTAAAAGCTTCAACAGAATTTCCACAATTTTGAGAGGGATTTGAAAAGTTTCAATGGGCATGGGAAGAATTGGGACAAAATTGGAAAATTTTTAAGGGACTTTGAAAAAATTTCAACTGGAATTTTAGCAATTTTTTGACGTGAAATTGTAAACATGTTGAAGTGGATTTTGAAAATTCTAGAGAGAATTTTAAAAGCTTCAAAGAGAATTTCAACAATTTTGAGAGGGATTTGAAAAGTTTCAATGGGAATGGGAAGAATTGGGACAAAAATTGGAAAATTTTTAAGGGACTTTGAAAAAATTTCAACTGGAATTTTAGCCGTTTTTTGACGTGAAATTGTAAACATGTGGACATGGATTTTGAAAATTCTAGAGAGAATTTTAAAAGCTTCAAGAGAATTTCAACAATTTTGAGAGGGATTTGAAAAGTTTCAATGGAATGGGAAGAATTGGGACAAAAATTGGAAAATTTTTAAGGGACTTTGAAAAAATTTCAACTGGAATTTTAGCCATTTTTTGACGTGAAATTGTAAACATGTGGACATGGATTTTGAAAATTCTAGAGAGAATTTTAAAGCTTCAACAGAATTTCAACAATTTGAGAGGGATTTGAAAAGTTTCAATGGGAATGGGAAGAATTGGGACAAAAATTGGAAAATTTTTAAGGGACTTTGAAAAAATTTCAACTGGAATTTTAGCCATTTTTTGACGTGAAATTGTAAACATGTGGACATGGATTTTGAAAATTCTAGAGAGAATTTAAAAGCTTCAACAGAATTTCCAGAATTTTGAGAGGGATTTGAAAAGTTTCAATGGGCATGGGAAGAATTTGGGACAAAAATTGGAAAATTTTTAAGGGACTTTGAAAAAATTCAACTGGAATTTTAGCAATTTTTTTGACGTGAAATTGTAAACATGTTGAAGTGGATTTTGAAAATTCTAGAGAGAATTTTAAAAGCTTCAACAGAATTTCAACAATTTTGAGAGGGATTTGAAAAGTTTCAATGGGAATGGGAAGAATTGGGACAAAAATTGGAAAATTTTTAAGGACTTTGAAAAAATTTCAACTGGAATTTTAGCCGTTTTTGACGTGAAATTGTAAACATGTGGACATGGATTTTGAAAATTCTAGAGAGAATTTTAAAAGCTTCAACAGAATTTCAACAATTTTGAGAGGGATTTGAAAAGTTTCAATGGGAATGGGAGAATTGGGACAAAATTGGAAAATTTTTAAGGGACTTTGAAAAAATTTCAACTGGAATTTAGCCATTTTTTGACGTGAAATTGTAAACATGTGGACATGGATTTTGAAAATTCTAGAGAGAATTTTTAAAAGCTTCAAGAGAATTTCAACAATTTGAGAGGGATTTGAAAGTTTCAATGGGAATGGGAAGAATTGGGACGAAAATTGGAAAATTTTTAAGGACTTTGAAAAATTTCAACTGGATTTTAGCCATTTTTGACGTGAAATTGTAAAACATGTGGACATGGATTTTGAAAATTCTAGAGAGAATTTTAAAAGCTTCAACAGAATTTCCACAATTTTGAGAGGGATTTGAAAAGTTTCAATGGGCATGGAAGAATTGGGACAAAAATTGGAAAATTTTTGAGGGACTTTGAAAAAATTTCAACTGGAATTTTAGCCGTTTTTGACGTGAAATTGTAAACATGTTGAAGTGGATTTTGAAAATTCTAGAGAGAATTTTAAAAGCTTCAAGAGAATTTCAACAATTTTGAGAGGGATTTGAAAAGTTTCAATGGGAATGGGAAGATTGGGACAAAAATTGGAAATTTTTAAGGGACTTTGAAAAATTTCAACTGGAATTTTAGCCATTTTTTGACGTGAAATTGTAACATGTGGACATGGATTTTGAAAATTCTAGAGAGAATTTTAAAAGCTTCAAGAGAATTTCAACAATTTTGAGAGGGATTTGAAAAGTTTCAATGAATTTCAACAATTTTGAGAGGGATTTGAAAAGTTTCAATGGGAATGGGAAGAATTGGGACAAAAATTGGAAAATTTTTAAGGGACTTTGAAAAAATTTCAACTGGCATTTTAGCCATTTTTTGACGTGAAATTGTAAACATGTTGAAGTGGATTTTGAAAATTCTAGAGAGAATTTTAAAAGCTTCAACAGAATTTCCACAATTTTGAGAGGGATTTGAAAAGTTTCAATGGGCATGGGAAGAATTGGGACAAAAATTGGAAAATTTTTAAGGGACTTTGAAAAAATTTCAACTGGAATTTTAGCAATTTTTTGACGTGAAATTGTAAACATGTTGAAGTGGATTTTGAAAATTCTAGAGAGAATTTTAAAAGCTTCAAGAGAATTTCA
The DNA here is from genome assembly GCF_964273445.1 of Streptopelia decaocto. Lineage (NCBI taxonomy): Eukaryota > Metazoa > Chordata > Aves > Columbiformes > Columbidae > Streptopelia > Streptopelia decaocto. The sequence continues at coordinate 103,852 of NW_028116021.1, forward strand.
ACAATTTTGAGAGGGATTTGAAAAGTTTCAATGGGAATGGGAAGAATTGGGACAAAAATTGGAAAATTTTTAAGGGACTTTGAAAAAATTTCAACTGGAATTTTAGCCGTTTTTTGACGTGAAATTGTAAACATGTGGACATGGATTTTGAAAATTCTAGAGAGAATTTTAAAAGCTTCAAGAGAATTTCAACAATTTTGAGAGGGATTTGAAAAGTTTCAATGGGAATGGGAAGAATTGGGACAAAAATTGGAAAATTTTTAAGGGACTTTGAAAAAATTTCAACTGGAATTTTAGCCATTTTTTGACGTGAAATTGTAAACATGTGGACATGGATTTTGAAAATTCTAGAGAGAATTTTAAAAGCTTCAACAGAATTTCAACAATTTTGAGAGGGATTTGAAAAGTTTCAATGGGAATGGGAAGAATTGGGACAAAAATTGGAAAATTTTTAAGGGACTTTGAAAAAATTTCAACTGGAATTTTAGCCATTTTTTGACGTGAAATTGTAAACATGTGGACATGGATTTTGAAAATTCTAGAGAGAATTTTAAAAGCTTCAACAGAATTTCCAGAATTTTGAGAGGGATTTGAAAAGTTTCAATGGGCATGGGAAGAATTGGGACAAAAATTGGAAAATTTTTAAGGGACTTTGAAAAAATTTCAACTGGAATTTTAGCAATTTTTTGACGTGAAATTGTAAACATGTTGAAGTGGATTTTGAAAATTCTAGAGAGAATTTTAAAAGCTTCAACAGAATTTCCACAATTTTGAGAGGGATTTGAAAAGTTTCAATGGGAATGGGAAGAATTGGGACAAAAATTGGAAAATTTTTAAGGGACTTTGAAAAAATTTCAACTGGAATTTTAGCCGTTTTTTGACGTGAAATTGTAAACATGTGGACATGGATTTTGAAAATTCTAGAGAGAATTTTAAAAGCTTCAACAGAATTTCAACAATTTTGAGAGGGATTTGAAAAGTTTCAATGGGAATGGGAAGAATTGGGACAAAAATTGGAAAATTTTTAAGGGACTTTGAAAAAATTTCAACTGGAATTTTAGCCATTTTTTGACGTGAAATTGTAAACATGTGGACATGGATTTTGAAAATTCTAGAGAGAATTTTAAAAGCTTCAAGAGAATTTCAACAATTTTGAGAGGGATTTGAAAAGTTTCAATGGGAATGGGAAGAATTGGGACGAAAATTGGAAAATTTTTAAGGGACTTTGAAAAAATTTCAACTGGAATTTTAGCCATTTTTTGACGTGAAATTGTAAACATGTGGACATGGATTTTGAAAATTCTAGAGAGAATTTTAAAAGCTTCAACAGAATTTCCACAATTTTGAGAGGGATTTGAAAAGTTTCAATGGGCATGGGAAGAATTGGGACAAAAATTGGAAAATTTTTGAGGGACTTTGAAAAAATTTCAACTGGAATTTTAGCCGTTTTTTGACGTGAAATTGTAAACATGTTGAAGTGGATTTTGAAAATTCTAGAGAGAATTTTAAAAGCTTCAAGAGAATTTCAACAATTTTGAGAGGGATTTGAAAAGTTTCAATGGGAATGGGAAGAATTGGGACAAAAATTGGAAAATTTTTAAGGGACTTTGAAAAAATTTCAACTGGAATTTTAGCCATTTTTTGACGTGAAATTGTAAACATGTGGACATGGATTTTGAAAATTCTAGAGAGAATTTTAAAAGCTTCAAGAGAATTTCCAGAATTTTGAGAGGGATTTGAAAAGTTTCAATGGGAATGGGAAGAATTGGGACAAAAATTGGAAAAATTTTCAGGGACTTGGAAAAAATTTCAACTGGAATTTTAGCCATTTTTTGACGTGAAATTGTAAACATGTGGACATGGATTTTGAAAATTCTAGAGAGAATTTTAAAAGCTTCAAGAGAATTTCAACAATTTTGAGAGGGATTTGAAAAGTTTCAATGGGAATGGGAAGAATTGGGACAAAAATTGGAAAATTTTTAAGGGACTTTGAAAAAATTTCAACTGGAATTTTAGCCATTTTTTGACGTGAAATTGTAAACATGTGGACATGGATTTTGAAAATTGTAGAGAGAATTTTAAAAGCTTCAAGAGAATTTCAACAATTTTGAGAGGGATTTGAAAAGTTTCAATGGGAATGGGAAGAATTGGGACAAAAATTGGAAAATTTTTAAGGGACTTTGAAAAATTTCAACTGGAATTTTAGCCATTTTTTGACGTGAAATTGTAAACATGTGGACATGGATTTTGAAAATTCTAGAGAGAATTTTAAAAGCTTCAAGAGAATTTCAACAATTTTGAGAGGGATTTGAAAAGTTTCAATGGGAATGGAAGAATTGGGACAAAAATTGGAAAATTTTTCAGGGACTTTGAAAAAATTTCAACTGGCATTTTAGCCATTTTTTGACGTGAAATTGTAAACATGTGGACATGGATTTTGAAATTCTAGAGAGAATTTTAAAAGCTTCAACAGAATTTCCACAATTTTGAGAGGGATTTGAAAAGTTTCAATGGGAATGGGAAGAATTGGGACAAAAATTGGAAAATTTTTAAGGGACTTTGAAAAAATTTCAACTGGAATTTTAGCAATTTTTTGACGTGAAATTGTAAACATGGTGAAGTGGATTTTGAAAATTCTAGAGAGAATTTTAAAAGCTTCAAGAGAATTTCAACAATTTTGAGAGGGATTTTGAAAAGTTTCAATGGAATGGGAAGAATTGGGACAAAAATTGGAAATTTTTTAAGGGACTTTGAAAAAATTTCAACTGGAATTTTAGCCGTTTTTTGACGTGAAATTGTAAACATGTGGACATGGATTTTGAAAATTCTAGAGAGAATTTTAAAAGCTTCAAGAGAATTTCCAGAATTTTGAGAGGGATTTGAAAAGTTTCAATGGGAATGGGAAGAATTGGGACAAAAATTGGAAAATTTTAAGGGACTTTGAAAAAATTTCAACTGGAATTTTAGCCATTTTTGACGTGAAATTGTAAACATGTGGCCATGGATTTTGAAAATTCTAGAGAGAATTTAAAAGCTTCAAGAGAATTTCAACAATTTTGAGAGGGATTTGAAAAGTTTCAATGGGAATGGGAAGAATTGGGACGAAAATTGGAAAATTTTTAAGGGACTTTGAAAAAATTTCAACTGGCATTTTAGCCATTTTTTGACGTGAAATTGTAAACATGTTGAAGTGGATTTTGAAAATTCTAGAGAGAATTTTAAAAGCTTCAACAGAATTTCCACAATTTTGAGAGGGATTTGAAAGTTTCAATGGGCATGGGAAGAATTGGGACAAAAATTGGAAAATTTTTAAGGGACTTTGAAAAAATTTCAACTGGAATTTTAGCAATTTTTTGACGTGAAATTGTAAACATGTTGAAGTGGATTTTGAAAATTCTAGAGAGAATTTTAAAAGCTTCAAGAGAATTTCAACAATTTTGAGAGGGATTTGAAAAGTTTCAATGGGAATGGGAAGAATTGGGACAAAAATTGGAAAATTTTTAAGGGACTTTGAAAAAATTTCAACTGGAATTTTAGCCATTTTTTGACGTGAAATTGTAAACATGTGGACATGGATTTTGAAAATTCTAGAGAGAATTTTAAAAGCTTCAAGAGAATTTCAAGAATTTTGAGAGGGATTTGAAAAGTTTCAATGGGAATGGGAAGAATTGGGACAAAAATTGGAAAAATTTTCAGGGACTTTGGAAAAAATTTCAACTGGAATTTTAGCCATTTTTTGACGTGAAATTGTAAACATGTGGCCATGGATTTTGAAAATTCTAGAGAGAATTTTAAAAGCTTCAAGAGAATTTCAACAATTTTGAGAGGGATTTGAAAAGTTTCAATGGGAATGGGAAGAATTGGGACAAAAATTGGAAAAATTTTTAAGGGACTTTGAAAAAATTTCAACTGGAATTTTAGCCATTTTTTGACGTGAAATTGTAAACATGTGGACATGGATTTTGAAAATTCTAGAGAGAATTTTAAAAGCTTCAAGAGAATTTCCAGAATTTTGAGAGGGATTTGAAAAGTTTCAATGGGAATGGGAAGAATTGGGACAAAAATTGGAAAAATTTTCAGGGACTTTGGAAAAAATTTCAACTGGAATTTTAGCCATTTTTTGACGTGAAATTGTAAACATGTGGACATGGATTTTGAAAATTCTAGAGAGAATTTTTAAAAGCTTCAAGAGAATTTCAACAATTTTGAGAGGGATTTGAAAAGTTTCAATGGGAATGGGAAGAATTGGGACAAAAATTGGAAAATTTTGAAGGGACTTTGAAAAAATTTCAACTGGAATTTTAGCCATTTTTTGACGTGAAATTGTAAACATGTGGACATGGATTTTGAAAATTGTAGAGAGAATTTTAAAAGCTTCAAGAGAATTTCAAGAATTTTGAGAGGATTTGAAAAGTTTCAATGGGAATGGGAAGAATTGGGACAAAAATTGGAAAATTTTTAAGGGACTTTGAAAAAATTTCAACTGGAATTTTAGCCATTTTTTGACGTGAAATTGTAAACATGTGGACATGGATTTTGAAAATTCTAGAGAGAATTTTAAAAGCTTCAAGAGAATTTCAACAATTTTGAGAGGGATTTGAAAAGTTTCAATGGGAATGGGAAGAATTGGGACGAAAATTGGAAAATTTTGAAGGGACTTTGAAAAAATTTCAACTGGCATTTTAGCCATTTTTTGACGTGAAATTGTAAACATGTGGACATGGATTTTGAAAATTCTAGAGAGAATTTTAAAAGCTTCAACAGAATTTCACAATTTTGAGAGGGATTTGAAAAGTTTCAATGGGAATGGGAAGAATTGGGACAAAAATTGGAAATTTTTAAGGACTTTGAAAAAATTTCAACTGGAATTTTAGCAATTTTTTGACGTGAAATTGTAAACATGGTGAAGTGGATTTTGAAAATTCTAGAGAGAATTTTAAAAGCTTCAGAGAATTTCAACAATTTTGAGAGGGATTTGAAAGTTTCAATGGGAATGGGAAGAATTGGGACAAAAATTGGAAATTTTTAAGGGACTTTGAAAAAATTTCAACTGGAATTTTAGCCGTTTTTTGACGTGAAATTGTAAACATGTGGACATGGATTTTGAAAATTCTAGAGAGAATTTTAAAAGCTTCAAGAGAATTTCCAGAATTTTGAGAGGGATTTGAAAAGTTTCAATGTCAATGGGAATGGGAAGAATTGGGACAAAAATTGGAAAATTTTTAAGGGACTTTGAAAAAATTTCAACTGGAATTTTAGCCATTTTTTGACGTGAAATTGTAAACATGTGGCCATGGATTTTGAAAATTCTAGAGAGAATTTTAAAAGCTTCAAGAGAATTTCAACAATTTTGAGAGGGATTTGAAAAGTTTCAATGGGAATGGGAAGAATTGGGACGAAAATTGGAAAATTTTTAAGGGACTTTGAAAAAATTTCAACTGGCATTTTAGCCATTTTTTGACGTGAAATTGTAAACATGTTGAAGTGGATTTTGAAAATTCTAGAGAGAATTTTAAAAGCTTCAACAGAATTTCCACAATTTTGAGAGGGATTTGAAAAGTTTCAATGGGCATGGGAAGAATTGGGACAAAAATTGGAAAATTTTTAAGGGACTTTGAAAAAATTTCAACTGGAATTTTAGCAATTTTTTGACGTGAAATTGTAAACATGTTGAAGTGGATTTTGAAAATTCTAGAGAGAATTTTAAAAGCTTCAAGAGAATTTCAACAATTTTGAGAGGGATTTGAAAAGTTTCAATGGGAATGGGAAGAATTGGGACAAAAATTGGAAAATTTTTAAGGGACTTTGAAAAAATTTCAACTGGAATTTTAGCCATTTTTTGACGTGAAATTGTAAACATGTGGACATGGATTTTGAAAATTCTAGAGAGAATTTTAAAAGCTTCAAGAGAATTTCAAGAATTTTGAGAGGGATTTGAAAAGTTTCAATGGGAATGGGAAGAATTGGGACAAAAATTGGAAAAATTTTCAGGGACTTGGAAAAAATTTCAACTGGAATTTTAGCCATTTTTTGACGTGAAATTGTAAACATGTGGACATGGATTTTGAAAATTCTAGAGAGAATTTTAAAAGCTTCAAGAGAATTTCAACAATTTTGAGAGGGATTTGAAAAGTTTCAATGGGAATGGGAAGAATTGGGACAAAAATTGGAAAATTTTTCAGGGACTTTGAAAAAATTTCAACTGGAATTTTAGCCATTTTTTGACGTGAAATTGTAAACATGTGGACATGGATTTTGAAAATTCTAGAGAGAATTTTAAAAGCTTCAAGAGAATTTCCAGAATTTTGAGAGGGATTTGAAAAGTTTCAATGGGAATGGGAAGAATTGGGACAAAAATTGGAAAAATTTTCAGGGACTTGGAAAAAATTTCAACTGGAATTTTAGCCATTTTTTGACGTGAAATTGTAAACATGTGGACATGGATTTTGAAAATTCTAGAGAGAATTTTAAAAGCTTCAAGAGAATTTCAACAATTTTGAGAGGGATTTGAAAAGTTTCAATGGGAATGGGAAGAATTGGGACAAAAATTGGAAAATTTTGAAGGGACTTTGAAAAAATTTCAACTGGAATTTTAGCCATTTTTTGACGTGAAATTGTAAACATGTGGACATGGATTTTGAAAATTCTAGAGAGAATTTTAAAAGCTTCAAGAGAATTTCAACAATTTTGAGAGGGATTTGAAAAGTTTCAATGGGAATGGGAAGAATTGGGACGAAAATTGGAAAATTTTGAAGGGACTTTGAAAAAATTTCAACTGGCATTTTAGCCATTTTTTGACGTGAAATTGTAAACACGTGGACATGGATTTTGAAAATTGTAGAGAGAATTTTAAAAGCTTCAACAGAATTTCCACAATTTTGAGAGGGATTTGAAAAGTTTCAATGGGAATGGGAAGAATTGGGACAAAAATTGGAAAATTTTTAAGGGACTTTGAAAAAATTGCAACTGGAATTTTAGCAATTTTTTGACGTGAAATTGTAAACATGGTGAAGTGGATTTTGAAAATTCTAGAGAGAATTTTAAAAGCTTCAAGAGAATTTCAACAATTTTGAGAGGGATTTGAAAAGTTTCAATGGGAATGGGAAGAATTGGGACAAAAATTGGAAATTTTTTAAGGGACTTTGAAAAAATTTCAACTGGAATTTTAGCCATTTTTTGACGTGAAATTGTAAACATGTGGACATGGATTTTGAAAATTCTAGAGAGAATTTTAAAAGCTTCAACAGAATTTCCACAATTTTGAGAGGGATTTGAAAAGTTTCAATGGGAATGGGAAGAATTGGGACAAAAATTGGAAAATTTTTAAGGGACTTTGAAAAAATTTCAACTGGAATTTTAGCCATTTTTTGACGTGAAATTGTAAACATGTGGCCATGGATTTTGAAAATTGTAGAGAGAATTTTAAAAGCTTCAAGAGAATTTCAACAATTTTGAGAGGGATTTGAAAAGTTTCAATGGGAATGGGAAGAATTGGGACAAAAATTGGAAAATTTTTAAGGGACTTTGAAAAAATTTCAACTGGAATTTTAGCCATTTTTTGACGTGAAATTGTAAACATGTGGACATGGATTTTGAAAATTCTAGAGAGAATTTTAAAAGCTTCAACAGAATTTCCACAATTTTGAGAGGGATTTGAAAAGTTTCAATGGGAATGGGAAGAATTGGGACAAAAATTGGAAAATTTTGAAGGGACTTTGAAAAAATTTCAACTGGAATTTTAGCCATTTTTTGACGTGAAATTGTAAACATGTGGACATGGATTTTGAAAATTCTAGAGAGAATTTTAAAAGCTTCAACAGAATTTCCAGAATTTTGAGAGGGATTTGAAAAGTTTCAATGGGAATGGGAAGATTTGGGACAAAAATTGGAAAATTTTGAAGGGACTTTGAAAAAATTTCAACTGAAATTTTAGCCATTTTTTTATGTGAAATTGTAAACATGTGGACATGGATTTTGAAAATTCTAGAGAGAATTTTAAAAGCTTCAAGAGAATTTCAACAATTTTGAGAGGGATTTGAAAAGTTTCAATGGGAATGGGAAGAATTGGGACAAAAATTGGAAAATTTTTAAGGGACTTTGAAAAAATTTCAACTGGAATTTTAGCCGTTTTTTGACGTGAAATTGTAAACATGTGGACATGGATTTTGAAAATTCTAGAGAGAATTTTAAAAGCTTCAAGAGAATTTCCAGAATTTTGAGAGGGATTTGAAAAGTTTCAATGGGAATGGGAAGAATTGGGACAAAAATTGGAAAATTTTTAAGGGACTTTGAAAAAATTTCAACTGGAATTTTAGCCATTTTTTGACGTGAAATTGTAAACATGTGGACATGGATTTTGAAAATTCTAGAGAGAATTTTAAAAGCTTCAAGAGAATTTCAACAATTTTGAGAGGGATTTGAAAAGTTTCAATGGGAATGGGAAGAATTGGGACGAAAATTGGAAAATTTTTAAGGGACTTTGAAAAAATTTCAACTGGCATTTTAGCCATTTTTTGACGTGAAATTGTAAACATGTTGAAGTGGATTTTGAAAATTCTAGAGAGAATTTTAAAAGCTTCAACAGAATTTCCACAATTTTGAGAGGGATTTGAAAAGTTTCAATGGGCATGGGAAGAATTGGGACAAAAATTGGAAAATTTTTAAGGGACTTTGAAAAAATTTCAACTGGAATTTTAGCAATTTTTTGACGTGAAATTGTAAACATGTTGAAGTGGATTTTGAAAATTCTAGAGAGAATTTTAAAAGCTTCAAGAGAATTTCAACAATTTTGAGAGGGATTTGAAAAGTTTCAATGGGAATGGGAAGAATTGGGACAAAAATTGGAAAATTTTTAAGGGACTTTGAAAAAATTTCAACTGGAATTTTAGCCATTTTTTGACGTGAAATTGTAAACATGTGGACATGGATTTTGAAAATTCTAGAGAGAATTTTAAAAGCTTCAAGAGAATTTCCAGAATTTTGAGAGGGATTTGAAAAGTTTCAATGGGAATGGGAAGAATTGGGACAAAAATTGGAAAAATTTTCAGGGACTTGGAAAAAATTTCAACTGGAATTTTAGCCATTTTTTGACGTGAAATTGTAAACATGTGGACATGGATTTTGAAAATTCTAGAGAGAATTTTAAAAGCTTCAAGAGAATTTCAACAATTTTGAGAGGGATTTGAAAAGTTTCAATGGGAATGGGAAGAATTGGGACAAAAATTGGAAAATTTTGAAGGGACTTTGAAAAAATTTCAACTGGAATTTTAGCCATTTTTTGACGTGAAATTGTAAACATGTGGACATGGATTTTGAAAATTGTAGAGAGAATTTTAAAAGCTTCAAGAGAATTTCAAGAATTTTGAGAGGGATTTGAAAAGTTTCAATGGGAATGGGAAGAATTGGGACAAAAATTGGAAAATTTTTAAGGGACTTTGAAAAAATTTCAACTGGAATTTTAGCCATTTTTGACGTGAAATTGTAAACATGTGGACATGGATTTTGAAAATTCTAGAGAGAATTTTAAAAGCTTCAAGAGAATTTCAACAATTTTGAGAGGGATTTGAAAAGTTTCAATGGGAATGGGAAGAATTGGGACGAAAATTGGAAAATTTTGAAGGGACTTTGAAAAAATTTCAACTGGCATTTTAGCCATTTTTTGACGTGAAATTGTAAACATGTGGACATGGATTTTGAAAATTCTAGAGAGAATTTTAAAAGCTTCAACAGAATTTCCACAATTTTGAGAGGGATTTGAAAAGTTTCAATGGGAATGGGAAGAATTGGGACAAAAATTGGAAAATTTTTAAGGGACTTTGAAAAAATTTCAACTGGAATTTTAGCAATTTTTTGACGTGAAATTGTAAACATGGTGAAGTGGATTTTGAAAATTCTAGAGAGAATTTTAAAAGCTTCAAGAGAATTTCAACAATTTTGAGAGGGATTTGAAAAGTTTCAATGGGAATGGGAAGAATTGGGACAAAAATTGGAAATTTTTTAAGGGACTTTGAAAAAATTTCAACTGGAATTTTAGCCATTTTTTGACGTGAAATTGTAAACATGTGGACATGGATTTTGAAAATTCTAGAGAGAATTTTAAAAGCTTCAACAGAATTTCAACAATTTTGAGAGGGATTTGAAAAGTTTCAATGGGAATGGGAAGAATTGGGACGAAAATTGGAAAATTTTGAAGGGACATTGAAAAAATTTCAACTGGAATTTTAGCCATTTTTTGACGTGAAATTGTAAACATGTGGACATGGATTTTGAAAATTCTAGAGAGAATTTTAAAAGCTTCAACAGAATTTCAACAATTTTGAGAGGGATTTGAAAAGTTTCAATGGGAATGGGAAGAATTGGGACAAAAATTGGAAAATTTTTAAGGGACTTTGAAAAAATTTCAACTGGAATTTTAGCCATTTTTTGACGTGAAATTGTAAACATGTGGACATGGATTTTGAAAATTCTAGAGAGAATTTTAAAAGCTTCAAGAGAATTTCCAGAATTTTGAGAGGGATTTGAAAAGTTTCAATGGGAATGGGAAGAATTGGGACAAAAATTGGAAAATTTTTGAGGGACTTTGAAAAAATTTCAACTGGAATTTTAGCCATTTTTTGACGTGAAATTGTAAACATGTGGACATGGATTTTGAAAATTCTAGAGAGAATTTTAAAAGCTTCAAGAGAATTTCAACAATTTTGAGAGGGATTTGAAAAGTTTCAATGGGAATGGGAAGAATTGGGACAAAAATTGGAAAATTTTTAAGGGACTTTGAAAAAATTTCAACTGGAATTTTAGCCGTTTTTTGACGTGAAATTGTAAACATGTGGACATGGATTTTGAAAATTCTAGAGAGAATTTTAAAAGCTTCAAGAGAATTTCAACAATTTTGAGAGGGATTTGAAAAGTTTCAATGGGAATGGGAAGAATTGGGACAAAAATTGGAAATTTTTTAAGGGACTTTGAAAAAATTTCAACTGGAATTTTAGCCATTTTTTGACGTGAAATTGTAAACATGTGGACATGGATTTTGAAAATTCTAGAGAGAATTTTAAAAGCTTCAAGAGAATTTCAACAATTTTGAGAGGGATTTGAAAAGTTTCAATGGGAATGGGAAGAATTGGGACGAAAATTGGAAAATTTTTAAGGGACTTTGAAAAAATTTCAACTGGCATTTTAGCCATTTTTTGACGTGAAATTGTAAACATGTGGCCATG